>NW_009945731.1:0-3333 GCF_000696875.1 Nestor notabilis
CGGAGCTGCGGGCTGAGAGGCCGCCGGCACCCGGGGACGGGGCGTCACAGCCGGGGCACTGACTGCTCCGGAGCTCGCTCACGGCCGTGGGGTCCCGGCACAGCGGCCACAGCCACGGTGTTGCTCGTAGCCGGTGTGTCCGGAGCTCCAGACCCTGATGGGGCTGAGCGGAGTGAGGAGGACCGTGGGTTTACGCCCCACGGTGCGGCCTCCGTGCAGGAGGCGGGGTGCAGTATCTTATCGCCGTGAGGATTTAAGTGTGTCTCATTTTCCAGCCTTGAGCCATTTAATCATCTTGCGTTGCTGGAGAGGTGAGGAAAGGTAGGAGACACCGTGATTTTTTAAGAGCGGAAGGATCCTGGTTTAAGGCAGTGTTGCACATTAGTGTCTTTGACAGACGTTGGTACAATACACGTGGGGTAGATTGCCATCATCTCCTGTTCCAACAGAGAATTCCGTGCACTACAGACACTGCATTCACTGGCGAAATTCAGTGCTCATGAAGCTCTTCCCTGTGAGGGTGCTGAGGCGCTGGCACAGGGTGCCCAGAGAAGCTGTGGCTGCCCCATCCCTGGCAGTGTTCAAGGCCAGGTTGGACACAGGGGCTTGGAGCAACCTGCTCTAGTGGAAGGTGTCCCTGCTCGTGGCAGGGGTTGGAACTGGATGAGCTTTGAGGTCCCGTCCAACACAAACCAGGCTGGGATTCTATGTTTGCAAGTAAACGACTCAAATACTGATCAGTGAATGCCCTTTATCTTTGGATATCATCTCCCAGAGGGAACAGGTTACCATAAAATTCTATCTTGTGTTAGTTCATGCCTATACTGCGTATGTAACAACAGGTTAATGTGGCAAAGGGGTATTTGAGGTAACAGTTTTAAATCTTTTGTTTGCAGAATTAAGACTGAGTTACTACATCTGCCACGCTGGTGTAAATTCAGAGTAACTCAGGGGAGTTCAGAGCTCCAATACTGTATTTTGCAGTTGTGTCTGATAGATGCTTTCCAACTAGCACAGCACAGACCATGGACTTGAGTCACTTTCTGAACTCAAACTGGATTTAAGAAGTCCAGTAACAGAATTTATCCATAATTCTGAATGGTTTTTAGTTATTAATTGGCCTAATACCTACCAAAAATACATGCATGCATCACAGGGAGTGTGTGAGTTGTTCTCTCCTAACTCTGGCCATTCACAGGTCTTTACAGAACTTTGACTACTTATTTTGAATTGTAAAATCTCAACATTAGTGTCATTTTACAGTTGAGGGATAAGGAGCGATGGCTTTCAGGGAAGCAAAAAGTCACATGTAATGTAATTGAACATATTCCCATACACAATAATTTGGGTTTGGACACTTAGTGAAAGAGGAAGAAAGTTAATGCATAACTGGAACTCCTCCTTCGCCTGCATGGGTGTGCTGGGAGATGAGGAGGCAGCTTTTGCCTCCAACGTAGACTTCCTGAATGGCTCAAAATCCCCTCAATTCTTACTCGAAAGTCCTTGGTAAAATGCCTCAACAAATAGTTGCCTTTTGCTCTGTCTTATTATGAAGCCACATTTTGCTGACACAAGTCCATCTGGAGGTAATGTTCAGCATGGTTTAATGCAGGCTTCCCCCCCCATGTGCATGTGCAGACAGCACTAGAATGGGCTGTTCCTCTAGCACTAACTGGGGTGACTGAAGAATGTTTTGCTGTAGGTAGGGGAGGTCATTCTGGTTTCTGTTTCAAGTAGCTGCTGGATGAGACACTACTTTCTGCAGACATGCTTTGTGATTTTAAATAGAGCTATAATGATTGGTTTATGTTGAAAGCATGTAATAGGAGATAAACTAGTTTAGGTCTTTCTCCTGTTTTTATTGAAATCAGTGTCTTTACCTACAGCTGGGGAGCATCAAGGCCTTATGCAAAGAAGTTCAACTTGAGACATTGTCTTCAGTGAATGAAGCCGTTAGCAAATCACTTAAAACCGAAGCAGATGGCTTAGATCTGAGTTTTCATTACCTGTCATCTATAGGTAATATCATATCACAGAATCATGGAATGGTTTGGGTTGGAAAGGACCTTAAAGACCATCTAGTTCCAGCCCCCTGCCACAGGCAGGGACACCTTCCACTGGACCAGGTTGCTCAAAGCTCCATCCAACCTGGCCTGTCACAGTTTATTGCCTTGTTCTGGCTATTCTGCATGGAAGTTTCAGGAGCACATAGGACAAACATCCTGAATTACAGCTCCAGGTTTGGTATTTAATGGCTGTTGTCAGATCTGAGATAGGAGTCTCATTAAGGACATTGTTCATACCTCAGCTGAAAATCCAGGCTGTTGCCAGAGCTCCCAGATTTTCTGCTTCTTTGTGTGGGTGTTTGCACTTCATGGGAAAGGCAGAGTATGTGAAATATTGTGCCATTATTGCAGCGGGATGGAAAAGTTCTGTCGCTAGCTCCAGGAGATGGCACTGTGTCCTCTCTGGGCTAAAAATCATATCCATAGCTTCGAAATGTACATTCAGAACCAATGAGATTCTGAGGGGGTTTTTGCTCTTTCTTGTTATGAAACACACGTTTCACTGTAGACCTCGATTCCTCTTCAACTGTCCCAAATACGGTCTTTCATCATTTTAGTTTTGTAGCTGGCGTCTGTTTAAATGCAGGTGTGTGCTTTGGCATTATCTGTACAGTGCCTTGTGTTTTCACATTACTGGCACGGTGCTTCTCAGTGATCCACGCTTTACAGCCGTTTGGACGGTGGGAGAAGCAGCAATACAACGTTTTATCATTGACCTGAGGTTGTGTAACAGCACGGGGATCCCCCCTCGTTCCACAATTGGGCTCCTGTGCTACCAAGTGGTAACTTCATAATGGGTGAATCCCTCTGAAAAACACAACCCCCAAGCCCGTTAAAACGCGGTGTAACTAACAAATTGCCTACTCGGGATCGGGGGAAGTCCTCCTAAAACGGCTTTATTGTTCAGCTGGGAGGGCGGCACGTTTCCACCGAACTTTCTGCGTGGCATTTCAAAGTAAATAGCCGATAGGGAAAAAGAGTTGTATTTGCGCTGCAGAATCCGCTGGCTGATAAGGCAGGGCTGACCGAAAGGGAAATGGGTGAGGCCTTCACATCCTGTGCCCCGGCTCCCCCGTCGCCGGTAACAAGAGGCGGCTACGGAGACCCGGGGCCCTCACGGGGCTCTCCCCTCTTACACCGCGTTGTAAGCGTTCTGCAAGGTGCGTTGCCGGACGTAGGACAATAAACTTCCCCCCGCATGGAGACGGCTTCGCGGCAGGATTAACTGAAGTCGGGGCTTGTCCCGGTTCAGCGCTGCCGCCGGCTC
>NW_009945732.1:0-13757 GCF_000696875.1 Nestor notabilis
TTTTTATATATATTTTTTTATATATATTTTTCTAATATGAGGGCTGCTTCTCTTCGTATGTGCCCAGCCTCTGCTTGTAGGTAGGTAGGTATTACGAAATAGAGCAACTTAATATTTATAGCACTAAGGTCCAATCTTGGACTTACACTTGGCTTTAATAAACCCCAATGAAATTAATTTGCTGTGTGACCTTTTTTCCCCATGTGGCACCCACTGACAAGCAATAAAGGATTACTGGGAAATTCTGACCAGTGGTATGTGGAGAAGCAAATATGTTGGGCTTTCTCTGAAATAATTCAGTGTACATCAATGAAAATAAAATTATGCTCAATAAGGCTGCAAAATCTTGCATATTCCTCCTTATTTCTTTATATATTTTCCCAAGTATGTGGCTGATCAAGCGCTTTTCCCCCTCTTTTAATAGAACTCATGTAATAGTTGGCTAGAAGCTCCTTCTGCAAAATTTGGAGAGATGTTATTTTTTGATGCTTTCTTTCTTATTTATTCCAAGTAGGTGTCTGTGGTGTTGTCATGGTTTAACCCCAGCTGGCAAGTACCATGCAGGACAGGTGTCTTGGTGAAGATCAGTTTCTGGGGATGCTCTGGTGAAGCCTATGGTACTCCACCTAAAAAATCAGCAATCGCCTATTTTTTGCTTTTAAAGTTTGTATTTTAACAGGTTCTGGAACTTTGGCATAGTTTTCCTGATACCACAATCATCTTTGAGGCAATTACATCATTGTAATGGGAGTAATAGGAGAATCTTGTATTTTTCTGCTCAATGGCAATTAGTACTCAAGGATTGTAGTGTATTGTGGGAGCATTGGATCACTAGTCAGATAATGTTCTGCTTCTGTGAAACTGAGAGTCATAATTTGGAATGACACAACGGGTGCAAACAGTTAAATGAAAATCAATATATGGAAGCTGTGGGTTACCACCACAGCTGTATCCAGGCTCCAACTCCTGTCCTTGCATAGGTCCTGCTGCTACAGAGGTCTTGGCGGAAGCAGCCAGCAAGGCCAGTTTGTCCCAACAAATGCCCCTGCTTCCTGCCTCTCTGCTGCTCATCTCCCAGCCCTCCACCCTGCAGGTGTGACACTGAGCTTTTGCTCTCCCACATCCAGAGAGCCAAAAATACATCTTTAAAGGTTTATGTATAGGTTATATTTTTATATGAACTTAAGCTGCACTGTTGAGTGCAAATGTGAGCTTACTCTACCAATATGTGTATGAATTAATGTAATAAATTATTTGTTTTTCAGGAAGAATGTTGAGAGAAGACTCTTAACTTCTTCCTGGCAGGGGTTTGCAAAATCAACCAGGATGGTAATTGGAACTCCAAATTCGTTGCTTTGAACAGTAATGGTGTTTGCTATTCTGTCCTTCGTGTCTTGCCATGCTATATGGTAAGCTTCTGCCCTGCTCCAGGAAGGGAGGTGTGCTGGGCAGCAATTTTTTGTTGTGCTTTCAGTCCCTGTAGAGGCAGAAGGGAAAAGAGAGCTGCAGTGGAGGCCAGGAGCTGGGACATACTGAGAAAAGGTTGGTGACAGTAGGAAACAGGTTAGTGCTTAGAAAAAGAGCAAGAGCGTGGTGCAAGTTTTGCCATTTTGTCAGTTGTTTCTTGTCAGACATTCATGAGAGCATGGTCTGAAAAAGGGGGAAGACTTGGGGATGGCAAGGTAAAACAGTAAGCAGGAGACAAGGATGCTCCTGCACATCCTTGTCACAGACAAGGGCGACACAGACCTTGTAGCCTCATGGGAAGGGACTTTCTCCCCTCCCTATTCTACATTTATATTCATCACCAAGTTCTGCACATTTTTCTTCTGCCCCCTTTTTTTCTTTGAGGTCAAATAGCTTTTTCATCTTCATAGAGTACTTGGGAACACAAAGAAATCCTTTTCTTTCATCAGATGATCCTGGGCTACCCAGAGGCTGAAGCAAGTGTTGCTTAACATTACCAGTGCCAGCTGCTGCTTCAAATTACACCATCCCATCCTGTGCTGTCTGGAGGCAGCAGCCCTATCTCAAATTCCCTCTGGACTTTGCTTCTCTGGACTTCTTCCAGCTCCTGACATATCCACCTCTACTAAAGTCCATGTGGAGATTCTGCAGAGCAGTTCCATGGGTCTGTGAGTGGGAAATGCACCTCGAGCTGCTGCAGCCCTTGTATACCACCATAACTTGCGGGGGAAGAAATGGGCTGGAAAATCTCATCTAATCATTAAAATCAAGCTTTTTACCTGTTGCTGTGTGCAAAGTTGGAGCTGCTCTTCTCCACATGCTGTTTAAAATGCTGCACGAGGGAGCACTGAGAGTGAGCTAATCCATCCTCCAGTGTGAGAGTCATCCAGCTGCTCTGGGAGCTGACAGATTTCTGGTGGCTCATGGTTAAACAAATCCATCGCTCCTTCTGGTCCGTGGGTTATGTACCTTGTCCAGCACTACCCCAGTGCATAGATTTCATATCCTTCTCCGTGTCAGCCAGAGATGAGTAACTACATGAGGATCTGCAGTCTGATACCCTGCTTTGTCATTTTTGCCAGTGCTGCCTAATTTGGAGTTCCTGTCCATCTGGAAGAGCTCCTGGGCCCTTCTCCTCCCGCCTCCCACCAGCTCCAGCAGAATTTGCAGTTAGGTGGGCAGGGACAGCCACAACAACTGCCATCTGCCTTCCAGGAGACCACTTGTGTGCGGCTGATGGTGGTGCTGATGGTTACCTTACCCATCTGCGGGTTGAAATGGCTGTGGGCCTACCTACCTACCTACCACTAGGTATGAGTTACGATTTGACTGAGTGGTGTCTGGTCAATGAGGATGCTGGAGGAGTGAAATGCCTCACCTCTCACAGTACTGGGCATACCCTGCCTTGGCCACGATGGTGCCCTGGACCATGGATGGAGGGAGCCTCCAGGAGGACTGAATGAGCACTATCTGCTTCCTAACGTTGGAGTCCTTGACTTTTCAATCTCACAGATGTTCTTTTAATGGAATATAATCTGTACAGCAAAGGCACACACTGGTGTGGTGTTTATATCAAATGCTCTGATCTGGTTCAAAGCTCAAACTGTTCCGAGGTGTATATAATAAATAATAAATCCCAGGGAAGACATAGTAGTAAACAAAGACCAGGCACAGCAGTCAATGGTATAACCTGAGTAGTGCAATATCTATATGGCTTGTGTGTGTTCATGAACATAGAAATGAAGACCCTATAGTGAAAGATAACACTGAGCATCATCTAAATTTTTCTCCCCTAGGAATGTATCACACTATACAGCAAATGGCATGTGAGGAAAAGGACTTCTTTTGCTCTAGGCAGAAAACGATTAGTAAAAGGGGACATCAAGGTCCTCTAATGAGCAGAAATGAAGTTGCTTTAAATTGTGCCAGAGATTTTGGGCAAACTCAATTCAAATATCGATGTTGATACACTAGGTGTAGACTCAAGAATCTAAAGCAAAACTTGTATAGCTGGAGTGGAGGCTAATTACACAGCTTTTCTTGCTAATGGAAATTCTAAGTAAGGTAAAAGTAACTAAATACTTTTCTGGTTAGTTTAATAAAAACCATCCTGATATGTTACTTAGACTTCTAACAGTTGGCCAGAGATGATGCATGGAAAAAAGCAAATAGAGACGGAGAAAGAATTGATGATACTGCAGAAGTGATGCTGGCAGTTCAAACGAAGCAGGATCAAAAAGGAGATTGCTCTCAGGTGAGGTCAACTAAGTATTTTGCTTTTTTTTTTCCTAATTCTTCCACATACACATATAGAGCTTAGAAGCATTTGCTTCAGCTTTCTTATAAATTAGTCAGAGATATTAAGCGAACTGTTTATTTTGTGTTAATTCCAATCAGTCTGTTTTTAATTATCTTTCTTTTGTTATGGTTGTCATATGGATAATATGCAGATATTTGCAAAGAATAGAAAAACTTACTCTCTGGCTCAGGAAGATATTGAACACAAAATGCAGCCTGCAGCCCTTCTCTCATCTTTGGTCATCGGCTCTGGGCAGAGGAGCTCCAACGCAGCACTCTGTGTACACAGCCTTTTGACCTGGGATCTGAAGCCAGGGAAAGCCCATTGGAGTAACGCAGAGACTGCAGGTAGCACAACACTTGTTGCAAACAGAATACTCAGTGCCTGGAGCCCAGCAAAGCCCTGATGCATGTGCTTCCTCTTAAGCATGTAAGAAGTCCCCTTGAAGATAACTACCTTATTAGGCTTTGACTTCCAGCAGTCTGTCACAGACATCTTTACAATAATATTTGTAAGGCAAGTTTATCAATGTTTATATTACTAGACTCTTTTTTAACAAAATTATTATTGTTGTGAAATTGAGCAGGCTACTTCTCTTCCTTGCAGACCCCGGCAATATGCACATTCTAAGACCCTTACATTTGTCACTTCATATAGAGGGTGGGTTTTGTCAAAACGATTCACAACATCATCAGTATTCCACATGTAGAAGGTAACAAGTTGAAGTGAACTTGAATCAGTGCAATTGCTTATGATGTGAGTCTAGTTTCAGTGTGAATCTTCTCCAGAAAGTTACAGCAGCCTAAGAGCCAGCAGTGGCAATTTTTAATTCTGGACCAGTGACATATTTAGTATTTGATATGTTGTATGTTTGCATAGCTAAAAATAGCTGCAGTCTTTGGGACTGTGCTGTCCTGCTGCTTCCCAGGTCTGTATCTACATGCTGTCCACCCTATGGTGTAACAAAGCTACCCTCAAGTCAACAGCATTGACCTCTTCTTGAGCACAAAGGTCTAAGACGTCAAACCTAAATCATGTCATTGCTCCGGAATTGGGTAGATACAAGTTAAGGGGGAAGTTTTATGCTGGAACTAGAGGAGGAAATAGATATTTATAGCTGCTGTGAAGACAAAAGAGGTCATCTGAAGCTGGTCAGGTTGGAGTCTGGTGCTGATACAGCAATCGAGGGGAACTGTGCCCTGGCAGTGCTCAGGAGCAATCATCCCTGGGCTTAGCCTAAATGGCTGCAACTGGTAACTACTGCACCCTCTTATGAGAAAGCAGCTGCTGTTTTCCTAGGGGATATCTTAAAGCACTGTGTTTTTTGACAGAGTTTCCCTGCTCATATTAGAGAGGGTTTCCATGCCTCGCATCCTTGGCTTTATTCATCAGTCTGCCCATGGCAGGAACATTTTTCTTCTGCAAGGCCATGGAGGAGCCAAAAGCAGTGCTGTGGAAATGAATCCAACAAAATGTCAAAATGGGCTGTTGATTGTGCCAAGCAGCCATTTACAGCTGATAGACCACCTTCATGTGGGAGAGTTGGCTTTAACTTTTAAAACTCCATGTGAGAATTACACTGTGTGCAAGAAACATGTTGCCTGTAGTTTTACAAGTGAGTCTCAGGTGCCCCCAGTACACCAGAGCACAATAAGAAATAAACGGTTTACAGAGGAATTTAATTCAGTGGCAAATAACTGTAACAAAACAGACATCCAAGAGCTTGCTGGGGTAACTTGGCAACTTGGGTGTAAAATCTTTGCAATAAGGCAAAGAAAGACATAGATATCTCCAAAGAAACCAGGTTTTGTAGCTGTGGTACCTTATGCATGTCCAAGGTAGGATCAGCCCCATCACATTTATCACACGCTTGCATTGGTTCAGGCTGCCTTTGCTGTTTCACGGGGCACCTGGGTCTCTTCGTCCCTGGGAAAAGTGCAAGGATGCATGCAGCACCCTGTAAAAGGGAGAGGCGACAGTAAATGTTTGCATCGTCACACAGCTCACATTACAGATGCTGTCCGAGCCTTCCAAACTCCCCTTCAGAAATGAGATAGCACTACAGTGCATTTGCACACAAGGAATACCTAGGAAGAACTGAAGTGAAATAATTTAATTGTAAAGGCTGGAGACTTTAAGAAAAAACAAAACCCAAACAAACCAAAACACGGCAACAAAAGCAGTACAATTCAGAGGGGTTTGGTGATTATTTTTTAAGAGACTGCAGGTAAAATTGCTGTATAAAAGTATATTCTGTCACATTTGCTCAGAAGTTGAAGCCTCTGTAATATATACCGTCTGTGTAACTTACAAATGTCAGAGGCCTTCCCAGCAGATTTCACCTGTAATATTTCAATGTATGGCACTTATGCATAGCCAAAATTACCCTTCCTAAATAAGTTTCAGCAGGGATCACAGCCCTTGTTACAAGAATAGTTCACACTGGCATGTGGTGTGAGTTTACCCAAGTGGACTGAGATGAAGGGAAGTGTTACCTCAGATCTTGATAGGATTATTTGCCCATCTGTGTAGTCCTTCTTTGAATATTGCCAAGATAGGAAATATAAAATGGCTTCGAAATGTCAAAGTCTTTAATTAAAATGTAAGCAAAACAGTGAAATCTGAAGCTAATATTATGGGGAGAAATAAAAAGAGGAACGAAAGCACAGGTAAAGACTTTGATATGATTAGTCAAACGCCAGGAAAGCAAAAACTCAAGCTCTGAGAATAATTTGTGGGAAGTGGTTAAAGTGATGACTGCACTGCTTGCTGGGTGCTGGGATTATCAGCAGGATTAGGACTGGTTTGTTTGGGGTTTTTTTTCTGAAACACTAAAATTGAGAAGTTGGAATGAGAGAAATGTTTGAGATGTGCACAGCAGCTCCTGGGGTTCCATGTCTGCCCGTGTTTGGCAGAAAAAGAGCCAAAAAGGAGCACATCCACTCCTCACCACAGCCTGTCTGGGCAGCAGAAGCTGAAGGCAAAACCTCATGTGTTGTATTGCCAGTATGCTCCCGTCCTTACAAAGCATTATGAACTACAGAAGCAGGCAGATGAGAGAAGCCTGGTTACGATCACCATTTCATCAGTGAGCGTTTCTGCCCTGTTCTCTCGGCTGCATCCTGGTCTGCCGAGGCAGGGCAGGAGCCAGCCCCCCTCCCTTTCACCCCCTGTGCCTCCTGCACCTTGCACCACAGCAGCTGTCCCTGCCTGCAGCTCCGGGCCAAAGAAAATCTGCCCCGAAAAGCAGAAAGGTTAGCTCATCTGTTGCTTCTAGCCTGCAGTCTTTGTTCATGATGACTACTATACTGGGAGTTTTCTTGGAATACATAGTTATAAACAGTAATGGGAGTTCTCAGAAATATCATTTCAACTCCCTGTGCTTGTAACAGATGCCAGTGCATTCAGGCTCTGATTGCAGTTTCCAACCTTGCCCTCATCTTTGAGGCACTCGGCTTCCTTCCTCCCCACAGACAAAAGAGGTCGGCCTATAAAATGCAGGGGACAGTGATCTGGCAGAAGAATAAGGTTTGTCATGCACATTTCAACACTTGCCACTTGTCCCAGGAGATGCTCAACAGCCAGCTTGAAGTGACTGCGTTCACATCCAACACCAAAGGACAAATGTGCCCTCGATCAGCCTGTAAATATTCCATGCCGGTCTCAAGGAAAGGATGGTTTTATTTTTGTTTTTAATTTTATTTTTATTTTTTTATTTTCTATAGAGAATGAAAATAAAATGGATTTGATGGGAGTTTTTCTTGAAAGCAAACCTCTTAACAGAGAGAAAGTTCTTTATTTAGAAAATGTCGTTGGCTATTGGAGAATAAAGAAATGGGAGTTGAAAGGGATATCACACTTCAATTTTAACTAGCGGTTTGCAGTCACTTTCTTTGGATATCCTCTTCCCTAGCTGATATTTCCTCTGATTTATTCCACTGCCGAAGTGGATCATTTCAGTGAGTTTTATGTAAGTCCACTGGCTGGTTTACAGTTCTCTGCATGTTTCAATATATTCCACTGTTAAAATTTTTAAAAGTAGGTGGGGAAAGAGGAAATTTCTGGTTAATATATAACAATTTCTGAAGTCGATGTGCCTGGACTCAATTTTTCAGGGCATTTTTCCAGACAGCGAATGATGCCAGAAAATAAAAATAGCCAACTAGCAGGACCTTTCCTACAAACTGCTCTGCAACCCAGCAAAAGTTTCATGGTCCTAATCAGGCCCTTTTCTACCATCACTGGAGAGAAAATGAGAAAAAAACCCTATCACAGGCACACAGGAAAAATAGAAGTGCTGTATAATACTGTTACAGATGACTAAGTCTGTTACAGCAGAAAGAGTTGAAATTTGTAATGTTTTTGGTAAGATCATAACAATCGTGGTTGACCAAATTGCCTAGTTGAGTTTTGCTTGCAAAAATACTGCAAATTTCAGCTGAGCATTTGTATTCATTTACAGCTGGCCACAGGGAGGGCAGCAGTCTCAGCACAGACACCAAGCTGGTGCTATTAGTATTGCTGTTACACACGCTTTGGACAAAGAGAGGTACATCTGGAATGAGTGTATGCAGTCCCACGGGATTTTAGGTAAGTTCACATCCAACTGATGAGAAAAAGATGCTGGATTTGGAAAAAAACCCTACTCATTTTCAAACCATTTTTATATTTTGGATCATAAATAAAAGCCTCACAATTATAATAGTTCAACCAATGAAAAATTAAGCAGGTGAAAAATGGAAGTAGGAGCCCATTTTTCACTTCTTTTTAGTTCTCCAGCTTCTTGAGAGGATGTACGTCTTAGAAAGAGTGCAACCTGTGGATTTGTCTACAAGATTTATTGCACTGTATTTAAAGAATTGTTATCTTATTGGGACATTGCATTACCCTTCCAAACTAAAGTATCCTGTGACCCTATCAAGCAGACAAAGGAGGATGATTTTTATTTTACACTTTTAGGCACAATTTTTTTGCATTTGTGTGTGAGAAATGCTTTTCTTGATGGGAAGCAAGGACTTAACTGGATTCATACATAGTTTTATACACTTTCCAGGAAATGTTGCTGAAAATACCATATCAAACCACCTTCTATTTCATTAATAGCCTTGTATGATTTTAGGTGTGAACGAAAATATTACAAAATGTGGAAGTTAAATAAATGACGAAACACAAGAGCAATTAATGACTGAGTAGCTTGGCAGGATAACGTGAACTATATTAGCTTAGTAGGCTGAGCTATGCATATTGTTGATAATACTCCATGCAGGATCAACATTATGGGCTCTGCATTTATTGCTATAGCAGAAGACCTGATCTAGAATAATTCTGGGAGCACCTCATTCATCCCAGGTATGATTTATGCCAGCTGCCAAATGTTCTCTATGAAATTCTTTCTCATGTCTTTATTTTTATTCTTGGTTTGGCTGATAAGACAATATTTGTACTGCTAATCCTTATTATAAGGCTTTTTTCTGTCGATTACTTTGTGTTATTATTACATAGACATGTTTCTGATAATATATCTGAAGAAAAATGGATGTATAAGAGACTGAATCTTAAATTTTATGCTTGTGCCATTCATATTTCAAACTCTTCAGTAAAATATTATTTTGATTGGACAAAGCTGTTAGAATAAGCATAGGGAAGAAGCTCTGTGTTCTTGCCTCCATGAGTGCATACATGTTGTTTTAACCTGACTGCAGCCCTACGTAGTAATGTTCACGGAAAACTCCACAGAGCTAATGTGCCACATATTAGCTTAGCAGTTGAAAGATGAGTAAATTCAACAACAAGAGAAAAAAGAAATTAGGTAAAGGGAAAAATCAGACATGTATTTAGTGATCCAAAGTCACTTAGCCCTCAGCTGTTTTGGGTTTGAACACAAGAAAATAAAACTACATGGGCTTTATGCGAAATCTCTTCCATCTGGTTCAAATGGGAAGCCAAACTTTTTGTCATCTGGTTAGCCACGAATTTTTCAAGCATGTTTTTCCTAGATCCATTCTGAGTTAACTGTGACGCCTTCCAGAGGTCATGGTAGAAGTCACTGTAGGTAGATTGAATTACTGTTCCTGTACGAAGAGAAGAGTGTACACAGTCACTGGAGTAATCCCAGTCTACTGACTTTCCAACCTTCTGTGGTTGTTTCAAATAGCAAAGTGAAAATCTTCATCTGCATTTCTTTTGCCTTTGGATTTTTCCAAGCAAGTCATCAATTTCCCCTTCACCTGCACAGAGCTACCCAAATCCAGTTAATTCATGATACTGATTTATTTCATAATACTGATACTAAAAGGATCCAAAATAAGATGAAGTCAGAGTGACTCCAGGAGATGTGTTCTGTCTGCTGGGTCCTTAAAAAGCTAGCTGACTTGAGAATAACATAAAAGAAAAGCCCCTTGATATCATCTGAGAGATAAAATCTAATGGACTGCAACTCAAACGTGGCAGCGAGATTAGCGAGCTGTGGGCTGTTGTTGGCATTTAGTAAAGCATGTGAAATTTTGATAAAAGATGAACAATCTTTACAAGGAAAATGTGAAGCAGAGAATATGGACTAGGAAGCTTGAAGGAAAGAATAACTTGAATTCCTATTGTTTTCAGATAATTATTTAAGGTTCAGGGTGTCTCCTGTCTCTTCTGCCCACGTAAAGAGATAAAAGAGCAAATACATTCAAAAAGTTTGAAGTATGTATTACTGCAACTAGGCTTATGTATAGTAGTAAAAACTAAAGTGTTATGATTTAGAAAGAGCTAGACCTAGGGTTAAGCACAGAACAGCGTCTGGAATTGATGGAAGCACTAGATACCATGTTTACTTTTGAGAAAGAATTTACAATACCTGTAATTTCAATGGCTGGTTCTGGGATTAGGATTTTGCCTTACGAATTAACTGCACAAGAGTTGGAGAAATACATGTTATACAGATGGAGTAATACATGGTTGGTTTTTTTTTTCTTTTTTACTGTAAATCTGTTCTGAGATAAAATAATAAATACTTGTTTCTAAGTTTGAGTTCTGTCATTTTCAGAACTGGAAAAAAAAATTTCTGTCCACAGCTTTTCAGTGCTCAGAAGAAACTGCTTTTAGGACTGTGAGATGCTCCATTGCATCTACCTGTGGACAGAAACTTGCTCAAGTGCTCGAGATGAAAATAATGGAGAAAAGGAAAGAGATTTCTTATAGGTGATTCGAGTTTCTTAAAGTAACATTAGAAAATACTGCAAAGTTTTAAATTTTAAGAG
The DNA here is from genome assembly GCF_000696875.1 of Nestor notabilis. Classification (NCBI taxonomy): domain Eukaryota; kingdom Metazoa; phylum Chordata; class Aves; order Psittaciformes; family Psittacidae; genus Nestor; species Nestor notabilis. The sequence goes on from NW_009945732.1 coordinate 11,011, forward strand.
AAAGTTGAAAAAATTACATTAATGAAGAGAGATGGGCAGACTACTGATTGTGTCATACCCCTGCCAAATTATCACATGGGTTCTAACTCCCACTTCAAGTGTGCTCGTGGATATAAGTATGTGGGTAATATGTGCAGGTATAAATGTGCGCACATGGGTTTCTGTAAGATGAAATGTCCTGTGTATGTTTTCATGGGTTATTCCCAGCACATTCGTTTAATTATTCAGTGAGGACACACACTACCAAGTTCTTGGACCTTTTTCTTTCATTTCTTTTTCTTTGTAAAAGCTTTGATACTTTTTGGCACTGGTTCATGAAGTCAGTAGAGTATGTTTAATGGGCCAAAGGCATTTTTATTACCCTTTAAAATGTTTAACAGAGTTTCTGTATGATTTCTCAACATGTTCTATTTGTTTATTTCTGTATATTTTGGTATAAAGAGGTAACATTGTGGTGTTAGGTTTTATTACCTTGGCCCTGTCATCATTAAAGATGTATCAATCCTTCCATTATGGGCTCATATTTTAGGGGCTTATACTCTGTACCTGGAACTTCGTTGCCAGTGGGTGTCCTGATACAAATAGCCCAATAAGATGCAAATCATGATTTTCTTCAATTAATTTTAAAATAAATTGTTTGGCAAATTTAAATAGCACAAAATGTGTTTTAAGATATTTTTTTCAGAAGTGCAATAGAAAAAATAGTTTCTATTTGAACAGTTAAGGGATTGATTCATCACTTCTCAGACACTTCATTATCTTAGTTTTAATGGGATATAGTTTGAGATGCGAATGAAGCTTCAGACTTCAGAAGTGACATTTAGTTACTGAATACCTTAGCTTTCCTTTTACTATTATGTAAGAAATGCAAGTGGACTGGGCACTAAATAAAATAGAATATTTTTTCCATACGAAACAGATGAAAACTGAAGTGCATAGAATCTGGATTTTCTCATCTACTAAAAATGGGGAAAATAGATAGTACATGTTTGGCCTTTTGAGTTTAAAATGACAGCAACATATTACTCACTAAAAGCATTGCCTGTGTTTTTGTTTACAGCACTAATTATTCCTTTGTTTTTATATGTGGGTATTTTGCCAGTTAAATATTCTGACTTGTACTTGATTCAATGTAGATTTTTGAAGAGGGTTAATCAGTAATTAGGACTTGGTTATAAAATCCAGGAGAAGCTGCACTGAAGAGCTGGTTGCTGTATGCAGAAGTCAGACATCATTATCTGCGGTTTTTAAGTATAGAAGTCTTATTAATTCAGTGAATGTGACTGTAGTAGACCACCTTCTAGGCATCTGGTGGGTGGCAACGCAGGAGTTTTTTTACTGCCTGAGTTTCAACTGAGTCTGTTGCTCCATAGAAAGAAACAGTTCATGGTTAAAACAACTAAGAGTCAGATTTCATTTCTGACTCTGCTGAGCTTTACCTTTCAGTAGGAAAGGGGCAGCCACAGCAACAAACTCCTCAGCATTTGGAATCTCTTTCTCACCGCTGTGTGTATTTTGTAAGGATATTTTTTTCTTTTTTGGCAAAGAAGACACAGCAGGAAGCCAGCAGCACTGTTATCCTGTGCTCTGTGACTCCTCCTCCCAAATGGTGCTGAGGAGCTGGAGCTCTGCAGATGGAGAAAAACAGCAGATGTGCAGTTTAACCTTAGACTCTTCCCCCTCTCCCCCTTATCATATGCAGAAGACAGAAGTTCAAACAGATGCTAGTAAGATCAGTGGCTGAGTGCAGCACTACACCAAAATGATAGCTATAACAGCTATATTACAGAACCCAGAGCATTACCAATAATCAGGGCCAGTATCTGGGTACCGGCACCCAAATAGTCCAAAGGTTCCCAAGAGTTCAAGGCAGAGTCAAAAGCCAGTTTTATTTTCAGTTTCTTCAGACAAGGCCTACCAGTGATTTCAAGTTCAGTGCTATTCCCAAATATAGGATAATGCATCAGAAAGGTCCAGTGCTTGGAAAGAGACCATCATCAAAGATATATTCACTACTGTTCTGACCTTATGAAAAATGGCTCCTCTTTGTTGGAACAAAATAGTCAATGTATAGCCATTACATTTTAGATGCCTTCTGGTAGCACCAAAATTATTCCAGAATTGTCAGTGCATATCATTAATGTACATGCAGCATATATAAAATTTATGAACCTGTGTACGTTCAGATAGATACATATATATAGATTATCCAAGAAGCTGGGAGATAAAATGCATAGGAGGCTTCTATATCTTGTTCAGTTTGCAGAATGAAGCATCACTTGCACATCTGTTCTAGGAGAAGCTGATGGGAAATAACTAGATTGCAGTCATTTCCTCATACTTCATAATATCCTAAACTGATGGGACATGAGTAAAACTATTTTTTTCCCTGCTAAGGATTAACTCTTCGCATCTTTGGTCAATCACCATCCCCTCTGGAGTGGCATGGAGGCTTGTTCCACATGAAAGTTAGCTTCCCAACAGTTAGTTGGCTGTGAGGCAGTGCACAGCCAAAAAGCAGGTCAAAACCTCCTCCTGTCTGTCACTGGTTTCTCTGCCTCAGGAACAGCTATAATCCTTGCCTGTCCTTTCATGTTTGGGATCTGCAGTGTGGAATAGAATGATTCATAAATCACAGCATATCAGCTTTTGCTGATTGTTTAACTGTGGGTCCCAAAAGTCATGTGCTGTTGATGAAGAGCCAGTCTGAGCTTGGGTAAGTGAAAGAAGCCTTCAGGTTCCTGCTG
>NW_009945732.1:13788-27800 GCF_000696875.1 Nestor notabilis
CTCAGAAACTGTCATTTTTAATGCATGACTGAAAGCCTTATTTCAATTAGGGGTCTGTGCCACTGGCTACCAGCTGTGATGCTGTGGAGTTTGCTGTGACAGGGTACTCCCTTTTCCCAGACCAGAGTCTCCACTCAGTCTCTTGATAGTCTGCCAAGCTTTGCAACTGGAATGTGTGAAGTTCAGTTTAGAAACAGTTTCTTTCCATCATTCATGCCTGTTTTGATCTAGTATGTGAAACAGGTTTCTACTGTTGTTATATGATTTTTGTTCATTCTTGGCAGATTCAAATTCATTATATAATCTAGAGGCATCAGATGACTGCCTAGGAATGAATAGCAGATGCATCTCCTGAGATACCGATTTCCTTGCTGTAGCCATACATTGATGACTTGATAGCCACCACTGTATGACTGGAGTGGTGGCAACAAAGATGTCATGAATTTGATGAAACCAAAACCAGATGTAATGGACTCTGAAGTGGTGTGATATAGAGCTGGCCTCCCACACCTTAAGAATGATGGGGAAAGCATTTGTCCTGGCACAACCACACTGTTATGGTAATCCTTTCCTGCCTAAGAACAACTCAGGACTATCCTCCCCGAGGATAGTCATGGCTATTGTCAGTGTTAGTCTGGCTTCTCCATTTACACGCTGCTGTGCTGTGAGCAGATTCTGTCTGGCTGATATACCACTAAAGCTTGTTACACAGCTCCTCTTGTGGCTAATCTACCAAGGATGACCACCGATCCAAGCTAATGGATGAGGCCCTTTCGTTTGAGGGGCTTTCAGACTGTAGTCTGGGTTTTCATTCCCACAGTTGGCATAATGAAAAAGAAGTTACAGGTGGTAATGCTCATGGAGGTGCCAACTGCTGTGCACTTCAGAAACTTGGAAAGAACTTCTGACAAAACGGACATGACGTATTTTCCATCTTTTTAAAAAATAATAATCTACAAAAGACAGCTGTCTGCTCCTGGTCCCAGCAAGCAGTGCAGTGGCAAAGGCCGTTAAACAGCTTAGGAATCTCCATCCAAAAGTGCTCTGTAAAAGCTTGCTAAGCTGCTACTAGACTCTGGAGGTACCTGATCCCTCCAGGAGCTTTCATTCTTGGTGTAAAGTTCTCCAGGTTCCTAGGGCTGTACCTCTGAACGTTTCATCCTAATGTTCACAGGACCGAGCAACCCAGCTGTCAGCATGGAAGCGAAACACATCAAGGTCTTTAAACAGTGCATTTTTCCCCTGATGCGCTTGGGAACAGTGGATCTTGTAGCATTGGAGTCGCCAGCATGGAACATAATCATTGCCTGTGCAAGCCAGTTCAAAGTGGTACACAAGCCTGAATGGAGCTAGCGGATTTTGCTAGCAGTGGTGGTACCTACTCCCGTAAATGGTGAGTCCCTAAGAAAACCCAAAACAAGAAACAAACAATAAAAAGCCCCACTAGTGACTTTACCCAGTTGCAGGCATTCTCAGAAAATGCCTGATAACATACTGAAAAGATTAGGTTCCTCAAAAAATGAAGTCACTGCTGCCACTGCCTTTTAAAACATAGCTGGAGGAAGAGAAAAAGGCCTTTATTTCCATAATAGTATCCTAGCCAGATTATTCACCAAGTAAGAGGATGCTTTTGTTTCTTCCTAAACTGAAGGGAATTCAAGGTCAGAATGTCCCATATCTGAAAAGCATCCTAGAGCCCATGCTATAGGTCTTTATGTTTTGTTTTCATTTAATTCCAGATTCATTGGCCCAGATGATATGTGTGACTTTACAGCCTATAGAGCAGAGCTTCAACATATGAAAGGTCTTGGGTTCTCATCTCATTATCCCAGATCACTTGTGTATTTGACAGCAACCTGTTCTTGGGCAAGTTGTACGGGTGAGTCCCTCAGTGCACATGTGGGCCTAGACCTTTTTCCTTCCCTTTCCAATCTATCTGCAGTTGTTGAATAAGAGGAGTCCTGCTTAAGATGACTACCTTTTAGGTAAAGAATTATGAGTGGGATCCCCATCCTCTGAGCTTCCTTCCTCTATTGGGCCTCAGCTGCTTTCATTCGTGCTGTGACAGCACGAATTCTCTTGCTTCGTGCAGAGGTACTGGTGCTAGTGCACTTAATACAGGGCTCGTTGTTCCAGGAAGCTTTACAAATCTAAGTCCTTTACTGTGTTGCTAGCTATCTAGCTCAGCTAGTCTGTCCCTGAATGGTATCCTAATGCTTTATGGGTGTAACCATGGTGAGAAGGCAGGGTCTTTCTTCTTAGTCCATCATTGCAATTTGCAGAGGTGGGAATAAATTAACCCTAAGCTTTGTACATGAATGTTTATCAACAGGTCTTCAAGCAGATGTTAGTGTGTTACAGTTCAACTAACCAATCCTCACTAAATTATTTGCAGGTTTCTCTTGTAGATCAGCAGTTTTCCAAACCTGACTAGTACATTATATGCACTGTCTTGAGGATAATATATGGAAGAACATCTGTGCCTAATACTTTTCCGCCTTTCAGAAATTCTCCACATTCCACAGATGGGGAATGAGATCCTTCATAAGTGAACAGTGCTTCTGAATTTCTTTCAAAGCTAAAGAGGTTAATAACCTGACAACCACAAGGAAATGACTTGGAAGATAAGGCTTCTTTGGTTATTAGATGAAGTAGTTAAATTTAGTAATAGTGGTTGCTGTATAAAAGATCCCAATGTATCAGCCATGGAAATCTAAATGTGATACTGGTACATATTGTGTTAGATGGTTGGATATGCATGTAGCAACTCCAGAGGGTTTTATAGGCCCCAGCTGGTGATTACCACTCTGGTTATTAGGGGTGCTTAGAGTTTCTGTTTCTGATAACTGCAGTTATCAAGAGTGTCAAGAGCAAGTAGAACAAACCTGGGTTGGCAGCATGAGGGACAAATAGGGGAATGAATATTATATATTATATAAACCACAGCCAGCTGATTCATCACAAATGGAAAAGCAGAAGGAGATATTTGGATCTTGAATTCTGTGCTAGGGGTGGGTCACTTCTTGCCTTGAGACAGAGAACATGTTGAAAAGGGTGCTTTGAATTGTTTTGAAGGCAGTATGCTCAGATTACTCATTAATAATTGGTTTTTTTCAATCTCATTTCCAGGTAGCAGTTACTGAGTCATGAAGAGGAGCAGAAAAAGCAATATGCCACAACACTTCCGTAGCCCAGCTTGTGTTCTCTACCATATGTGAAAGACAGCAAGCAGTTCATCCTGTGCAATGTGCACCCATTTCGGCATACACTGAGACAAATTTTTGATATAGAGTATGTCTGCATACTCAGGGGTGAGGACATTTTGTTGTTGTTGCCCAAACATTCTTAGAGAGTTTTGTTTTAGCCAAAGTATAATTGATTCAGATAATGAATCTGCATTGTAGTTATTTACAAGGGACTGTGTGAACACTGTCTCTCTCTCTCTCGTTTCCTCTATATTATTCCACTATGGAATAGGTGCTCAACTACTAAAGGCTAGATAGCAGCACGAGACCTCATCAGCACGTACTGAAGTCTCCTGACACAACCCCCACTGAACTTCTAAATCTAGCAGATTGCTCTGTTCAGTTCCTGCCAAGTTGCTGACTTGATGGGAGATTTTCCAGGACTCCTCACCTTTACAACAACTATAAGCAAACCAAGAAACTAGGTTTCTTTATGTAATATGGACAGCTCCTAGCCTAGGAGGAGGAGAAGAATGATGTATGATAGGCAACTCAAGCTTCAGAGATAGCATTTCCTGGTTTTTGGTGAGAATACTAGCTTGGTGGATCATGCATACTAGACTGACATTCTTCACTTGGTGTTTCTGGTCTTATGTCATCATCTTGCTGATTTGAAATCAAGAAGAATTTTTCTTCTGAGGTCAGTGGCTCTGTACTTTGCTGGCCTAAACTCCCTGCCTCAGCAGTTGTCAAACTGTGAGGACACCAGTGACTTTGTAAACTACTCATCACTACAAAAGGGAGCTGCTAAGTTAAAGTCACCATTTGGCCAGATTTTCTTATAATATGTATCTGAGGGCTTTCGTTTCAAGAAATATTGTTAAGCATATTAGTAGCTCCAGATTTTCCATTTACCAGATATAGCTGATGTTCTTATCAAAGATCTGTTTTATATGTATCAAAACCACTGTTCGGTCTATGTCAGAATTTTTCAGTGTTTCTGAAATTGTTGAGTCCCTAGGTCTTTGGGTCAAAGTGAAGATCTTTTCTAAAAGCATGCATATTTCAGATCGGCGCATGTGAAATTGCTTTCTGTGTTGTCCCTTTGTGGTCCTCTAGAAGTAATTCTCCACCCTTCTGAGTTGAAAACTACTTATCTGCATGTATTGCTGCACTGGGTTGGGTGTGCTCTTTTTACCAGGAAAAAACAATCTTGGGGAATGAATAAGCTGTCACAAGCAGCTTTGGAAATAAAGAGCAAAGTCAGGGAAAGCAGAGAGCTGTGAAGGTTCTTTTTGTCAATGCTCATATTCATGGTTCATAAAAATCTTATTCAGAATGTTAATTTACCCACCCCCTTCAATAAAAATAAAAAAATCTATTCAGACACTGTGCACTTCTCACTTGTGAGCCAGATGCTGACAATCCTGGTATTGTCCTGTCTCACAGTCCAAGAAAAATCAACTTTTATCTTATGAAAAATTATTTATTGTGCCTAAAAGATTGCAATATTTTGGGGGGAGAGGGTGTTTGTAATGCATTGCTATATTACAGTTAGTACAGCAATCTATCCTTTTGTGGTTTCATGTTCATTTTTTAACAGATAAAAAGAAAATAAGAGCAATGCATCTGATGCTGTGGTTGTAGTAAGACAAACTTCCAGATTATAGCGAATTCAAAGTAAGATTCCTGCTATATATTTCTTATTTATTAGAATGCTCCATCCCTGGCAGTGTTCAAGGCCAGGCTGGACAGAGCCTTGGGCAACATGGTTTAGTGGGAGTTGTCCCTGCCCATGGCAGGGGGGTTCGCACTAAATGATCTTAAGGTCCTTTCCAACCCTAACTATTCTATGATTCTGTGTGAAAGACCAGAGCTCTTTTTTTCAGGGTCCTGTGCTAATGCACGCAGAGTGTCCCTTACTCAATGAATTTATACTCTGAGCAGAGAAGATGGGTGGCAGTAGAAATAGAGGCACAGTAATGGAAGTGCTTGGGCCAAGCTATGCCGCAGCTATTGCTGGAACTTGCCACAGCATTCAATTTGCCTGACTGGGCCTTCCCTGGAGACATCACCTTTAATTTAAGCAAAGTATTTATTTAGGTTGATTTCCTTATCTGGAGAGTTTTATTTTATATAGCCAGGAGGTTCACCAATGTGGCTGTAGAAGAGGAACAGAAAGCCTTTCTGATCCACATGCTGGTCTTGCGCCCAAATCTGTCAAAAAATCTGTCATAAAAGATTCCTCAGATGGCCACATAGGAACAGCTTATGGCTTTTTCACTAGTCCAACTTGCAGGGACAGGTTTGATGCCTCTGGGAGGTGTGAGGCTTTGAGGCATAACAGGACGTCTATGCATGTGTGCAGAAGGACATTTCTTCCTCAGTTTTGCAAGCAACCAGACAATGCTCTGAAGTCTGAAAGCTGTGAGATTCCAGTCTGCAGAAAGACGAGTATTCTGCACCAAATGGAGAGTTTTCTCACCACAGGAGGCAGGTCGTTATACAGGCTGGAGAGACCTTTCCAGCCAGGCAGCCCTGTAGAGTTATAAAACCTGTCTGAAACATGTCCATGTGCTCCATATCAAAGTTTCAGGCAGCGTCCTGCAATAGTCCTCAAAGCAGAGGAACTGAAAGGAAGGAGCTTCAGAGGCACGGGTGGTAGCCCAAACTAAGCAAAGAACTGTTTTGTTTGACATTTTGCCCAAGGTTCATAGTTGAAAGAAAAAGCTTTGACCTGTAAGAAAACTCTGGGTGTGGTGGAAAGTGCTTCCTGGGCTGGGGGAATGAGGCAAGCTGCCCTGTCAGCTGCCTCAGGCATGGGTGAACAAATACACAGTCTCTGGCTGAAAATGATTATGATGGGAAACATTTTGGATGGATTCATACTTAATTATTTTTAGGATTACTCAGGTGCTTTTGTTTTAAGGCTTCAGAAAAACTGCTCTTAAGGGTTGTACGTACAATCCTATGCAATAAAAGTTGCTGATGCTATGGGCATCAAATTTTACTTAGAATATTTAAATTTTCTAAATTCTATAAGCACAACCTAGCATGGCAGAGACAATTGATGAGGTGACAAGTCATTTTTTGAAATACTCAAATCCTAACAAATGAAGATATAGTACAGCTCGAAAGGCTCCAGAAGTGAAGTACCTAATATGCTGCATAGAGTGTACAGCAGTGTGTGTTTGAGAGCAAATGTAGGTGTGTGCACATGTGTGCATATTTACTACTGGACAATAGAGAAGGCCTTACACTTATGAGCATAAAAATCCCCATCAGATAGGTAGGCAGCAGCTAATACTGTTCCTGATACTATGGTTGTAATGATTATATCCATCTTTTGTGCTGAAGACCTTTTTTTCTTCCATTAAAAAAGCTCAAGTCCTTTCCTTAGGCCAGGATGTGACTTTTATGCACACCGCACCCCCGGACTTCTTGAGGGAAACATATGTGGGGTTTTTATTTTTCTTTAAGTAATTTGTATTGAAATACACACCCAAATCCCTCCTCAGAAGAGTGAGAGCTTTCCAAAACAGCCTGAAACTTAACCTGACATGTGAGACTCTCCCCTAAGTGGGAGCATTTTGGAAGGCCTGTACTATTCCTGGGCTTTTTTTTTTTTCTTTTGCATGATACTCCTGATAAAACATGAAAGATTTTGTGGCACTTGAGCTTAGGAAACCCAGCATCACACATCTCATAGAGAAGAGCACCTTGTTAGTACAGTGGAAGAAATCTATGCAAAAAGATTTTGTACAGCCTCCCAGCATGGAGGTATTTTAGTCTGTACATGCCATACACTCTCCTCGTTATTTCACAGTATAGTGTTGGTTTCTTTTCACAGCCCACCCATTTCTCTTTCAGCTGCTTGAATTTGGCATTTTCCCTTGTCCCCCAGTCTTTCCCATGTTCACAGTCTGGCTGGTATGTTGCTTCTTAATGTATGTGCTCGGAGGCCAGATAACACCCTCTTCTTGATTACCAAAGCAGGATATCATTTAAGAGTTTAAAATCTATCTAACCTAGACTTTTTCAAAATGCCCACATTTATAATGATAGAGCAGCACTCCTGGAAAACTTCTGCCACTGTATAACCACTAAGTTACCTGTAGAAGGTATTTTCACCAGAAGGTTCTGTCGCCATTTCGGTTGTAGGTAGATTTCTGTAACACCAGCTCTGCTTCGCATGTGGGCTTCACCAACATGGGTAAATGGGAAGCAGATGATAATTTATGTGACCAAATGGCTGCTACCTGTTTTCCTGCTTGCCCTGCTTCCCCCCTGTGGCCATTGGAATCATCCAGGATCCTGTTTATTAGGATTCCTTGTCTCCCTATCCACTGCCTCTGCTTACGCTACTTGTCCCATTTATGCTACTTGGAAAACCATGAGGACTTTTTATATTCCAAAATATCTCTTACAAAGAGGGACATAAGTAAGCTGTGGATTCATCCATACATGCTTTTCACTAGGGAGATGAGCAATACATTTCTTAAGAACACATGACTTTTTTATGTCCTCCTCTGATGTGCAAGCTTTCCATACAGAATGACCCTAGCTCAGAAAGCATATTTATTTAAAATAACATCATTTAGTTGCTGAGCTATGGCTGACACCAATCTGTTCCCTGTTTTGGCCAGATTCTAAAACTCCATTAAACTCCACTGCACATACCCATCTCATGCTGCTGTTGTCTCACTTTGGAGACTGTGTGAGATGCTCCAGCTTACGTGGTTGCTGTAGTAGCACAGAAAAAACATCATTACAACTTGTAAAACAGATCGTTTTAATCCAGGAGACAATAGCAACATCTTGTAAATGGTAAGCATCTGGTCCAAGGGAAAAATCTGAACCATTACATTGTCGCTACCAGGAACTGTGAAATGAAAGTCCACTTTAGTAGCCCCCAGCAGTACTTTTTCTCTGGTAAGTGTTGTGGTGTTGGCAAATGGAGTGTATGTTTATGAAATAGCTTTGTCTTTGAAGGGATCAGTAGAATTCTGACGATGCTCATGTCTGCAAAACCAGAATTTCATTAGAGAATTTGAAAACAGTAGTATCCATTATTATTAACAGTAATGTTTCATAATTATGTGCCTTTATATATGTGCTAATTGGCAGTATGTGACAGTCTTTTGCTTAGCGAACTGGTCCTGAGGGTAATCTTGTTGTTTTCTCATGATTTAACAAGGAATTACAATCCTAAACAGTGGTAAAATGCATTCAAAACTATTTGACCATGACCAAATCACAGCTTTAAGTTTAATTTTATTTTTCATTCCCTGTGGAGATTTGATAAAACACAGAAACTGGCTGTGAGTTTTGCACCTGCTGTAACTTATTGTTTGGTGCTGTTTGGAATTTGAATTGTGTCTTTTGTGAGACATTTAGCATATTTATACCAGTCTACCCAGCACAGTCTGTTCCCTTCGCTGCTCCAGTATAAAGTGCCTGTTGTTTTTACATTCAGTGACTTTCAGAACACTTTAACAGAATACATTTTCTTCAAGAGGAAGTCAACAGGGTCTTGTCTTAATTTGTTTATGCTCCGGTTATAGTTGGAGAAGCTGCCTGTGGTCTAAGTGTTCTCAGCTTTCCCCACCCAGGGCATATTAAAGGAGATAGCTTGTCCCTAGGACCTCGAGAGAGTCTCAACTTCTGTTGTTTGCATTTATGGCATGTAGTTTTCATGTGTAAAATAGTAAACTGGGCAACAAGCTCCAGTCTTACAGTAATGGTGTGAACTTCCCACCTGTTACTGCCCTCTGTCAAGGCCTGAACAAGCTAATGAACCTTAAATGCCCAGAGAGGCTCCACCTGGGACCTCCACCCACAAATCCTTCCCAGGTGACTGGGGTTTCCAGTTCAGATCAATCTGAGCACCTTCTCCTTCCTTCTGAGCCTATCTTTCTCCAGCCCTTACCTCCAGTCCTCTCATGCTGCTCCTACCTCCTGCCCCCAAGACCTGGCTCTCTCCTTGCCGTTTCCAGGGCTATTGAAGGACCTAGCTCTGCCAGCTGTGTTCAGGTACTGCAGGGGCATAGGGTCCTGGTGGGTGAAGGCATAGCTGGTGCTGGGGTTGCCCTTTGCTTCACCTGCACTGAGGAGCCCCTCTTGCTGTTACCTGACACTACAGCTTTGCAGCTCAGTATCCTTCATTGTGGTGGGGTGAGGGTAAGACAGAGCATGATTGAATAATAACTATAAGCAGTTTGTACTCTACAGAGACTGTTTGCCCACCCCGTGAGTGTGTGTTTGGATGGGGCCCAGCCTACTGGCCCTTTATGTGGGCTTGCCGTGGGTAATACGGATAATTTTGTACTAATGAGTCTGTATAGAAGCTGCGTTTGTTTTATATGTTGGTGTATGAAAACTTTAAAAAGTAATTCTGTTTGCCATTTTCAGTGTTCATTAATTTGGGGTGGAAGAGGAGGGAGGAAAAGGCTAGCTGGGGAGTTTGCCCCACCGCCAGCCTTGGTCACAGAGTGGGAGAGTGACCAGGTTTTTGAGTATGCTCAGACCAGCTGAGTGGGTGAGTTTCTCCTCAGAAACTCATAACAAGTTAGCACAAACTAGCCAGACCTCAAAATTTTTGAATGTACAGATTAGGTGGCTGGGATGTGAATGTGGAAGGGGATTTCATTGCCTGCTCCTGTCTTTTTGTGTCAAACTAAACTTCGCCTATTTCAAAAGACCCCAAAGGCAGTGCTTTGCATTACAGATGTAGAGCCTTTGCATGTTGCTTCCCTAGGGAAAAATTAAGTTAACCTCATCAGAGTATCCCATTTGTGCAGTCTTCTGTGCAGCTCTTGCATCTTTGCTTATTGCCTAATGCACCTTCAAAATCCTAATAGCTGAGGATTTAGGTTAGTATAGACCATTAGACATGTTGGCTTGTTTCTTGCTTGTTGTTTTGTTTTGGGTCTTTTTTTTTTTTTCCATTTCCTTGCCATAAAGTTACAGTTTTTCTTACATGAACTTTTTAACTTACATCTACTTTCATCTGGAATCTCAAGGCCGCCTATTCATATTTTCTCCTGGCTTTTGGTGTGTGGAAAAACCTTGAGACATACTTGGCTTTAATAGGTTGTACAAATTTAAGCACTGGTAAGGAACAGAAATATTTGAAACTGGCTGCATCCTGGTGTATTTAAGGATTTCGGTTACTAGCCATGGGTTGCAAAAAATCTTATTATCTGTATTTTATTAGTAGATCTTAAAAGAATAGAATCGGCAATAGTTTACATGCTTGCTGGGTGACATTGGGTGTTAAGGAGGAGAGAAAGCTGATGTTTGCTTCCAAAGGTTTCTTGGGAAGTGATTTTGAAGCTCAGCTTAAAGGGTAATTGCTTTTCCATCATAAATATTTTAAAGGAGAGTGATTTTCCAGGTGTTTGATAAACACTTGCTTAAATAATATGCCTAAAGTCAAATGTTCGATGAAAACCTGTGTTTGGAAAATAACAATTGCAAAGAGAGAAGAAAAAACTTAGCTACTCCAATAGTGTAGCACCTAACCCAGAAAGAATGTAAGGGGCTGTAATCAGGCTTATAGGGTTCCAGCATTTACCCATTGCTGACTGTGTCCAGAGGGAAGCCAAGATGAAATAGCAACCACTTTAAATTTTATGGCTAAGGTATTGATGGATTCGTTTATTTTTTTCTTTCTTTAACACTGTTCACAAAAATGATTTTAAATTGCAAAATGCTTATAACTTTCCCCAGTCTGGAAAGGAAAAAAAAAGCCAAAGCCAAATATGCTTTGGATAAATAAGACCGTATTTTTAAATGCTTTGCCTGAACGTGCCACTACCTTTAAACAGCACCTCAAAGGCATAGGAGAGTTCCTATGTCATGATAGCTGTAAGTGGGAGGAATACTGGTGTTTTAGTAATGGAGTTCTCCAACATCCACCCCAGTGACTGTTTTAGTTGTGGGTTTTCTTCTTTCTTTCCAGCAATGGTTGGGGTTTTCTACCCCTTTTTCAAAAAATAGAATGAATCCATGTTGTGTATGTGCTGTCTCTGCATTTACAGTCGTATGTATCTGCATTCTTTAAAACTTCAAAGGGTTAACCCAGAACAAACGGATGCAAAGCTTCTTCCCAGAAAGATCTCTGAAACAGGTGTGAGTTTTTTACATAAAAGAGAACTGGATCCTGTGGTTGCAGAGTAGAAGCGAACATTTTTCTCCAGTGGGCCCTCCTAAATCTTACTTTTCTCTCACAAGTGTATCTGCTTCCAGCACTAAAAAGAAAGTCTGTGGGAGGCAAAGGAGGAAACAACTAAGTCACCAGGGCAATCTTTTATTGTTTTCAACATTTGCATCCTCTCAGCTTTGCCTCTTGTGATCAGTGCTTTTCTGCACTCAGTATAAATGCATCTGCTGAGACATACTCATGCCAGCCTTTTGCACTGCTTCCCTTACACTTGAATCCTCACTGCAGGGTTTCAGTGGGGCTTAGCCTCCCATCCATTACCTAAACCTTAGTAGGGCCACTCTAGCACAAAAGCCTGTGGGCCAAAAAGGGCTGAGCAGGAAGGGATTTGTAAGGATGTTTCTGTATTGTAAAACGCTTCACAGAACTGGCAGGATCTGATGCTCTACAGAATAATTGCTTCTTCACCTTGGGAGCTGGAAGTAAAATATAGAGATCTTGTATATTTTATCTTTGTGATGGACAGCGATAAAAGGGACTGTGCCTCTGCTGCTGCTGCTTTTTATTATTATTACAATAACAGTAATAGGAAAAGATTTAAAGGGGATTTCTGTAACTCTTAATGCAGGGATGGTTGTATTTCACTAGCAACAGTTCCTTCTCCGTATTATGCTCCCATGAATGCAGGATACTGCCTAAATGCTTACAGGTAGCCTGTGTGTGATTATTGGTGTTGATAACCAAGCCTTCACGAACTTTTCATCTGCTTTAAAAAAATAGAATAAACATCAGATTTAGGTGATGCCACCATATTCATAGCAGGGGAAGAGAGAAACGTGTTCTTCTGGTACATCTTGTTTTACCCATAGCCCGTGGGGAAGGTGCTAGATCATCATTACTGTGCAAAGTCGTTAGGGCCTGGAGAAAGCTGCTCAATACAAAATAGGTTCTTCAGAATGAAGGAGAGAAGAGGATGAAAGCAAATAGACCTACCAGCATGCAGTGACATGATTTGTTGCTGGAAAAATAGTTCCTAGAGTGGTAGCTCCTCCCCTCTTGCTCTGCTCTGCTTCCAGCACAGCATCACAATATGCAATGGTAACATTACCTGTGTCCTCCATGCATGTTTTTAGAGATGCCTGTGCCCTGCTGATCTGCTGAAAACCAGATTAGTGCAAGCATTTATTAATAGGGACTGCTAACATTTATGCGCAGCAAGTGTATGCTGATCTGCAACTTTTATCTGCTGAGATGTATTTAGGACTCTGGGGGAGTTTACAGTTGATGTCTTGTGTAAGGAGACCACTTTCAGTTTCATCATACTATGAAATAAGAGCCATCTATTATAAATGACTATAGCTAAGCACTACACCGGGAGTTTAAAAAATCCCACTTCATTTTCCACCAGACAAATATTCTGCTTTTTTTTTTTGGCCTCTGTCTCGGAACACAGCAGTGAAGTAACTGTAATCCAGTTTGTGTAGTGTCTTCTTGCTTCTCACAAAGGTTGGATAATTTCACTGGTGCTTCTCCCAGTTCTTGTCTACACCAACTGTAATGTAGTTTGTGGTATCCAATTACTTTGTGGTATCCAATTACTCTGTGGTTGTGGATTTGGAGAAATTTCTTCGCATGGCTTTTGGTAAATGCAAGTTATTTCAGTTTTCCCCTAAACCCAAGCAGTGCCCTAACGATGTGGCCAGAACGCATGGTCACATAGAATCATAGAATAGTTAGGGTTGGAAAGGACCTTAAGATCATCTAGTTCCAACCTCCCTGACATGAGCAGGGACACCACACACTAAACTATGTCGCCCAAGGCACTGTCCAGCCTGGCCTTAAACGCCTCCAGGGTTGGAGCATTCACAACTTCCTTGGGCAACCCATTCCAGTGCCTCAGCACCCTCACTGTGAAGAACTTCTTCCTTATATCTAATCTAAACTTCCCCTCTTTAAGTTTGAACCCATCACCTCTTTTCCTACCACTACAGTCCCTAATGAAGAGTCCCTCCCCAACATCCTTATAGGCCCCCTTCAGATACTGGAAGGCTGCTATGAGGTCTCCACGCAGTCTTCTCTTCTCCAGGCTGAACACCCCCAACTTTCTCAGCCTGTCTTCATAAGGGAACTGCTCCAGCCCTCTTCCATCATTTCTGTAGCCCTATCATAGAAGGCCACCAAATTGGTCAGGCAGGATTTCCCCTTAGTGAAACCATGCTGGCTGTCACCAGCCACCTCACTGATTTTCATGTGCCTCAGCATGCTTTCCAGGAGAATCTGCTACAAGATTTTGTCAGACACAGAGGTGAGACTGACTGGTCTGTAGTTCCCCAGGTCTTCCACCTTCCCCTTCTTGAAAATGGGGGTTACATTTCCCTTCTTCCAGTCATCAGGAACTTCACCTGACTGCCATGACTTTTCAAATATGATGGACAGTGTCTTAGAACTTCATTTGTCAGCTCCCTCAGGACCCACAGATAGATTTCATCAGGTCCCATGGACTTGTGCACGTTCAGGTTCTTAAGGTGGTCTTGCACCTGATCCTCTCCTACACTGGGCCTAAGGTCTTCATTCTCACAGTCCCTGCGTTGGCCTTCCAAGACTTGGGTGGTGTGGTCTGAGCATTTGCTAGTGAAGACTGAGGCAAAGAAGTCATTAAGAAC
>NW_009945732.1:27892-28118 GCF_000696875.1 Nestor notabilis
TGCTATGTACCTATAGAAGCCTTTCCTGTTATCTTTCATGTCCCTTGCCAGATTTAATTCTAACTGGGCCTTAGCTTTCCTAACCTGTTCCCTGGCTTCCTGGACAATGTTCCTGTAATCTTCCCAGGCTGCCTGTCCTTGCTTTCACCTTCTGTAAGCTTCTTTTTTTCCTTCTAAGCTTCCTCAGCAGTTCCTTATTCAGTCCATGGAGGTCTCCTGGCCCTCC
>NW_009945733.1:0-12535 GCF_000696875.1 Nestor notabilis
AGCTTCTCATCAACCACAACCCCCAAGTCCTCTGTAGGGCTGCTCTGAATCTTTTCTCTGCCCAGCCTGTAGCTGTGCCTGGGGTTGTGCTGACCCAGGTGTAGGACCTTGCACTTGTCTTGGTTAAACTTCATGAGGTTGGCATTGGCCCACCTCACAAGCGTGTCCAGGTCCCTCTGGATGGCATCCCTTCCCTCCAGTGTATCAACCGAGCCACACAGCTTGGTGTCGTCACCAAACTTGTGTGGTGTTTGAAACTAGATGATCTTAAGGTCCTTTCCAACCCTAACTATTCTATGATTCTATGACCATACTCTTTCTTCCCCCCATCTCAACACTATAGAGCATTAGTTGTGCGCTGGTAACTCTGCCCGGCCCCTGACACAACCGTGTGTCTCAGAGTCTGTGAAAAAACAGCAGCTTTCCTAGAAGTAAAGTATTAGTTATTACTTAACTAAGGCTTTATGAAAGACTCTGCTAAACAGAGAGGTAACAGGTATTTGAAACTCACACTAAAATAGTTCCTGCCTTCTAATCCTCAATCGTGCTCTTTGCATCTTCAGCCAAAAGTTTTAGCAAGTTGTTTGGACCTTCCTGTGGAGCTGGGATATGAGCATGGGAGCAAACCATTATAGGACAGTCCTGTTCTACGTAGGTATGTTCTGCTAAAAGCAAGCTTCTTCCATGTGCCAAGCAGTACATGGAGAAATACATCCAGAGCCCTCCATGCATATAACCCCGAGCACGCCAAGTGTGCCTGCCACCAGCCTCCTCTTGTCAATGTGTTTGGCATAATATCCCTGACCATGTCCATCACCTTCATCTGCATCCGTGGAGTCTAGGAATGGAACCTTCACATGGTCCCTGATCCCTGGGCAGCCTGCCTTTCCTGCACCAGGAGCAAATGTTGGTGGCTTATTGCAATGGGGATATGAATCTGCAAGTGTCTCCCATGTGATTTTCTGTTGTTTCTTTTCTTCCTATTCCTTCCTTCCTCCCTTTCCTTTGGGAAAACTGAGATTCCAAAAGTTCATCATAAACAAAATAATCTTGTTCTACAGTAAACAGATTAATCAACCAGTAACTGCCACCAAGTATGTCAGTTTGGCATGTACACCTTTCATTACCAGTAGGGACAAATATGACTATTTGAGAACAGCTTTGCATCAGGCCTGGAAAAAGGCTAAGAAAAACAGCCACAAAGTAAAAGGAAATCACCAATAAATTATCCCAAATTATAGCATTCACTGCAGTATAAATGCAGGGCCAAAAGGTCAAACAAGAGGGTATCTTCCCAAGCATCTTTCTGGGAAGAGCCCCTAATAGTTGCTCACACAGTCAAGGCTGGCTGACTGCTGCTTCTGCTGCCTGAAAGGAATGTTTATGGAAACTAAAAGAGGTCAAAGTATGGGGAATAAGGATATTCAGAGTGAGAGTCTGTTAAGAACCAAGATGCTTCCCTTCATTTCTGCAGGAATATAACTGAAATGGCACAGATTACTTTTGATACATGTCTAGGCAAGGAGCTAAAAAGAGCTCTTGTAATGGAGATTTCAGATACTTCTGTCAGGAAGGAGAAAATTAAGCAGACAAAACCTGTACTCTGCTACCCACAAAGCAGAGGTCTGCATTAGTTATTTTAGTTAAAGTCTCTGCTCTTTGCTGTCCCTGGCAATCAGATTATGGCAGCAAAGAATATAATGAAGGGGAAAAGAGAATGTACAAATACTTGCCATAATTTTGTCCTGGGTTCAGGCTTTTTTCTACATAAATATAGAAATATCTAACATTTTAATTACTTCCATGAGGAGTGGAAGTCTCAGTAAAGGTCTCAGGTTTGCAAAATCTTAACCAGTAAACACATTCAGTTTTTCAACCTAATCTGACTGTGCTTTCAACCTAGAGATAGGCTGATAACATGCAGGGAATGGAGACAAAGCACCTTGTACTGACCAGAGAGACACTGGAGAGTTGCAGCCTTGAAAAAACTTTCTAGACATTTTTTCTCCTGGCATACAGGGAAAGAAGCCAAAGCAAACTGAAACTAATGTTCTTGCATGGGTTGTCTTCTGAGAAGAAAGCGTATGCTTTTATTAAATAGTGCTGTGGATCAATAGTAAGTTTTGTGGCTGAAACCATAACGTAATTATCTACCCAAAATACAGTTATGTAAGACAGCCCCATTTTGGAGTGGGATATAGTATCTTCTAGCATAGCTGGATTTCCATATCAAACTAAGACCTTGAAATCATTCTTTGCATGGCGATTCCCTCATGTCAAGTGATGTTTAGACTCCCAGCACAGTCACTGTAGTACACAGACATATTCATGTGACCTGAGATAAGGGTGAGATGCAGTTGCCTAAATATAGCACACTGTTGTCACTTCAGACACTACAAGGGTATCCAGGGCATGCTATCTCCCATAACTCTTGTGCATTTTTTGCTGGCCCTCAGCAGACATTTTGGAAGCCTGAAGACATCTCAAACAGCAGCAGGTGCCTAAACTTAGGCAGCTTTCTTATTTAGGATGAGCTGCATAGACTTCCAGACTCCACTGCTGGTACTGGCTGTGTGTCCACTGCCAACAGTAACTCATGTGCAAGAATCTACACATAAATACACGTAAATAAATCAGATGCATTATTCTGGAACTAAATCCTATCCCAGTTTTAGATCAGATCAAAACCCAGAGGTCATAGCAAGAACTGCACCTTAGATTCAGTTTTAGGTATGCTGGGGTCAACAAAAGCTATGGCTATTGAGTCTTCTTGCTGAAATGCCCTTTTCATTATAATTTGACTTAACTTGCCTCCTTGGAGTGGAGCTGAGCTTTTGGTCAACTCTTGATCCCAAACACAGGCAAGAAAAATGATATTTTTGCTGCTTCTGTAGCTTTCAAAGCTTTCACAGCACCTGAGAATCCTAGAGGCCTTTTTTAACAAAATTGTCTTCAGAGGCACCCTGCAAGAGAGAAACTATTGTTGTTATTGCCATTATTTCCATTTTAGAGAAAAGGGGGCTGCTGAGAGGCCATATTTCTAAGGTATCACTGTCACTATAGACATATATAGCCCAAGTGAGATTTCTGAAGCACCTCAGACTCTAATTTTGGCTGAAAAATTAGACACTTTGTGTCTAAGTGCTTCTGAAAATCCCACTAGGGTCCCATTTGATGCTTTATTGCCTAACTAGCTTGTAAATTCTGCTGCGGCTTCTTCAAGGTGACACACAACTTTTTCATGCTACTTCTCATCTTGTTTTCTCCTCAACTTGCTTTGGTTTTGGTCACTAATCTTTTTCTTCCCCGACCCAGATCCCAAACTCACTCCTGAGGTCCATCCAGCATGGCGGGATGGGGTCCAGCTGGTCAGTTCATGTGCTGTTTTCCTCTGCATATGGCAAAACTCAAGGCTTTTGCTCATAGCCCTGCACTCACCTTGAATTCTTGCTGTTAAAGCAAAAGTCTTGGTACTGGGTTATGGATTATTTCAATTTGAGTTAGCCACTTAAATACAGCCAATGAAACAGGAACCACAGCCTTTCTAAGTAGCTGTTCTACCACAGCTTCACAGGAAAACTAAGGAAAAAAAGCACAGATATTAAAATAAATCTTTGCTGCAAATAAAACCATTTCCTGTTTTCTTTTAGCAGCAGGACACATGGAAAATAATCTACCATTGTTTTCTTTGTAACCACTTTTTCCAGACATGGAAACTGGAAGAACATTTTTTCTTCTTAAGAAAATGAAACCATTTCCTCATAGTTTAAATTTCTTAAATGGTTTTTAAGACTTCTTTGTCCTCTAAAGTCTTTGATTTGTCAAAACCTTTTTAAAGAGGATTTCTCTGTAACAAGCAAAGTTGTTGTTATTTGACACATCCCTCTTTTCAAATGGGGGATAGATTTAAAATAATGCAGCTAAATTGGGGGTAGAGTTATAATTGAGAAACAAAATCTACTGAAAGACTCTTATTTTCAAATTAGGAAAATATTTGAGCTATTCATCAACAAATTACTTTTATTCTAAAATTATAATATTGAAGAAGTGAACAAATCCTTTTATTTTCAGACTGCTTCGTCACTAATAAATAGGAAATGGTTTCATCCACCAGTTAGATAACAGGTTCTCCCAGGTTATCTCAGGAGAGGCTGGCCTATTGCCCGCAAGCTACTTCTCAAACACCTTGTACGCCTACGACAATATATACAGAATGATGAAGCTCTCAAAAAAGAGATCTGTTCTGAATGTCAGAAGTGACTAATTTCTTCAGTATCTTGTACGATTTTCCAAAGCTATAAAGTAGTATACAGGAGAATTAGCTTATAGCTGTACTGTAATTTCCCTAGCTAGTAAATTCAAGCTCTATCTCTGCATTTAAATGTGTTTTATAATAGAAAGTGAACTTTGTAATTCATCATCCCTCCCTCTCTTTATAGAAGTTTAAAATTCAGCTCCTGATCTTGGGTGATGCAGATAAGCAACAGTGAAATTAAAAGACGATTTTGTATTATTTGTAAGAATCATTGTATCTGTAGAAGAATTATCCAACACATTAAAAAAATAAAGCTTTTTGGTTACAATTAGTTGAGAAATCACAATGTGATCCTCATATCCAAAGGTAAAGTGATATACCACATAAATGACAAACACCCACTGAAAAACTACTAAGGCCAGTGCAGCCACACTGACAACACCCTAGCTGAAAAAAAAGCATATCTACAAATTTGCTGGCTTGAAGGACTTGGAAGAGGTTATGGAGATGCCACTCTATCAGTAATGTTGACTTGCTTTCTTTGCAACTGCATGTGAGACACGGATCAGAGAAGACCCTGTGGCTTCTGTGGTGTGAATGATTATTCATTTCATATTAACTGAGCTGCAAATGTTTTTTTCTTGTGGAAAAAATAAAACCCCAGAAAGTCAGAAAGACAAAACGTGATTTTTTCTAGAAACAAGTTTTGGAATAAAATGTCTGATCAAATGGGAAAATGAAACAAACTTTTGCCTTTTGGGAAAAAAAAAAAAAACCAAACCAAAAACCCAACTAATGTATTCTATATGGTTTATTAAGAACCTGTGATTGATATTGGTGAATAAAGTAATAGATGGCATTTCTTTACAGAATGCATTACTTTCAGGAATGATGGAAGAACCATGTTAAGCCTTTTTAACAGACATTTTAAACAAGCATACAGTATTATGTCATTCAATATTAGATATATCCTTTCTCTCTGTCATAAATTGCTTTTCATGGGACTTCTATCTAAAAAATGTACATTTTATTTAGTTCTCTTTATGCTTAACAAGATTTGCCAACAATTGTATTCAAGAAAACTAAAAGGAACAGTTAATTTTCTGTAATTCGTGGGACCTTCCCATTGAGTTTGCTCCTAGGAAATGCAGCACTACCAGAATAAAGTAAATCATATTGACAAATTCATGCAGCTGCACTTTTTACAATATATACTTATTGTTTGCCCTGCACATTTTCATCAAGAGGTATTTAAGAAATTGAGAGTTTTAGGGTATTTCAAGTGCAAGGGGAAAGCAAAAGTATCCAGTTTCCTGTGGAAACAGACTTTATGCAAACTCATTTGTCTGCCAACACTTCACCTTACGTCCCCAAAATGAACTAGTTACTGAAGATCTCATATGTCATCACATGCCTGCTACAAGGCTTATGAATAATTAAGCACTATTAGATGGAATGGCAGGACACATTGAAGCCTGAGACCATGTTGTTTTCGTGTAGTAGGCACATAAACAATATAGTCCTAATTTCACTTTTATATATGCTCCCAAAGTACTGTGAGATTTTTTTGTAAGTACAAAATGGTGTTGCTGTTAATACGCAGCAGAGTAGATCCCAATGTGCAGTCTAGTCAGTATCAAAACTCTACAGAACATGGCCAAAAAATTGTTGAATCTGAAAAATGTTTTCTAGTTTATGTAAATCATATAGCTCCAGTAACTCTAAAGAATTTACAAACTTACATGTCACACTTGTCAAAGAGCTGATCTGTAAGGCTTATCCATAATCTGCATACGTCATCTAAAAAGGTAACAGTTGACATGCAGAGAAATCCTCTAAGCAGTTAATAGCTTCTTGCTTGACAGATGTTTTCTTCTATACATAACATCCAAATAAATAGTAATATGAGTTTTATTTTCTCCAGGATTTTCCATGCAAATGTAAGAAAGAAATGTTACTTTTGCTGTTCAGAACATCTGACAGTTCTGCAGTATGCCAGCTAAGACCAGCTCATATATCTCATCCAGTGAGCATTAATATTCACTAAAAGCAATAATGAAGTGATATTGCCCTGATTTAGAGCACTGACAGGAATCTGGTGGCAACAATCAAAGCTGGGCTAGAATGTCCGGTCTTGCTCTTAACTTAAGCATGCATGTGCACCAGGCCATGGCTCATTAGGTCCTCCTGTTCATCTAGTGTTATACAATCAAGAAGAGTAAAGTAAGAGTGAAGTTCCACTTCAGTACTGATGCCTTTGCAATAAAATGCAAAGCTGTGGCTTGCCATCAGCTTGTTAAGTGACTTCACTGGCACACTGGGGACGAAGTTGTAAAATGTCAGTGCTTAAATATATATTTGAATTATAAGTAAATAGTCTAATATTCTGTGGTTGTTTTTCATCAAGCATCTCCAAATAAGTCAAAGGATATCTAAAGATTGTTGTTATATTTTGTCATCAAAAACTAGAAATGGTCTTTCCAGACATTTCAGAATACTTCAATCATTTTTTAAAGTGGTGTTCACCCAACTGGAATTAACAAAAACCTGAAAATGCCCAAACAGATCTTTCTATTCAAAGCTGGAAATAAAAGGCAGTTAGGATGATCAATGCTGATTTTATGCAAGAATTTATGACTTGCTGTGGGTAATCAGAGACCCAAGAAAGGGAAAATGGCATTTAACACTTTTATCAAGCACCCAGTGCCAAGAGTAAGAGTTTCTGGTTCAAGACTGAAGATGGCTTACACCTGACTTATGTGCATGATACACATCGTTTGCTGCAAGGATGTCCCCATTCCTTCTCTTGAAGGTTTCTATCCATTGTGGTAGTGAAGAAGCTCCCAAGAGGCCCCACATTGACCAGTGCTGTCTTGTCAACTGCAGCAGTAAGTGTGTGCTCCACAAACAGCAGAGACTGCTGAGGGCCAGTGCCTGCAGCCAGAGCCACAGCTATCGCTTAGTGCAATAAAGCCAGATTAGTGAAAGGACGAGAAGCTTCTTGCATGCCTTTGACAGATCACTACGGGTATATTTAAAAGAATAGATTAAACAGTGCAAGAGAATGTTCCCAAGCAGAAGAACTTTATGTGGCTAAGCAGCTGGAACGATCCAAACTGGAACTTAGGTCTCCCATACAGTCCCTGGACATGCTTTGTAAACCAGCATGTGCTGCTGGCCACTCCCAACAGTCACTTTTGATGTAAGCACCCTATTCTGAAAGGTAAAAAAGCTGAATAGCAATAAGCTAACCAATGGCCTGCATGCCAGAGAACAAACAGCCCTACTTAGACACAATTACAAGCATAGATGTCAGTATTGGCACCCAGAAAGGCAGGCATAGGTCTTTGGCTCTCAGCAAGCAAGGTTCAGCCTTTTGCTGGGCACACCAACTCCTTATTACACACCAAGGGAGAGTTATCAGCATGGGATATTGCCAAAACACCCATTTCCTAGCAAGATGCCTTGGACAGCGAGCTAGGAATCATTTCTCTGTAAGGGTCTCCTGAATTTCTGCAGAAGAGTTTAACATTAGCTAGTCCAGTCAGTGACAGCAAAGCTCTCTGCATTGGAGCTTAAATCATAGGTTCCAGTCCCAGCTCTCAAGCATGTTTGCTTATTTTACTCACTGGCTGTTTAACATTTAGTACATAAACGCTGATTGAGACAAGAACAGGAATCCACAACTCACTGCTTTTAGGCAAATTTCCTTATAACAATATTAAATACTTGTGCTTGCTCTTGTATTGTCTGCTCCATCCAATGGCTCTTCAGATCTTAGTTGCACAACAAAAAGGCATGAAGGAAAAGGGAAAATGCCTAAGAGACACTAAGATCATCTTTAGTTTCATTTAGTTTCCTGATGAATGATTATGAATTTCTTTGGCATAAAGAGCTCATGGGGGACTGTTTCCTGTCCCCAGGGTAAATTACCCCAATGTAACTGTTTAAAGTAAATTGAGAAATTTATATGCTTCAGTGATCCCATATTTCTGTCTCGGTTTTTCTTATTGGTTGTAGCTAGCGCCATTTCTCTGCTTATGAGTGGGGTTTTAAGAACAGCTGCGGAAAACTAGGAAGTTTTTGTGCTATTAAAGAAATCCTTGGACACAGTTTCCTTTAAGACTGCTGAAGTCTGACTCTTGTTGCTGCTAAGTTAGATCAGTATCAGAATAGAGACCCAATGGGAAAAGGAGAATGAAGTTATTTTTCAACAAGGAAGGAAGAAGGATAGAAAATAAAGCAAAGGAAAAAGAAAAATCTAGAAAAAGAAAGTGAAGGAAGAAGTAGGAGGAACAGCTTTTACCTTTAGAGCCCTAGAAGGCTACATCGACAGCAGTAACTCATCATTGTAATGCTTGATTTGAATAGATGGTGAAAAATAATTTCCTGCAAACTTACCTTTGCATGGTGCTGCTTAAAGTGGGGTCCTTAACTTCAACTGGAAGCACAAACACTTATCTCAGTGATTGTATTGGAATGACAAATTGAAAGAAACACAAGATTCATAAACCATAATTTTTATGATGGGAGTGTTTAGGCTGAACTGAGAAAACAAAGGTAGCAATCTCCCACAACAGATCACTGTCTCAGTATCTCAGTACTTAGTGCTGGCAAGATGCTAAGAGGGTCTGAAAGCAAATGCCTCCAATGCATTCTGGTTGGGTGACCAAAGAAAGATAGTCTGCATAGAAAGTAGGTTTTACTATTACTCCTTAAAGGACTTGAAATTAAGAATAAGGCTTAGGTCCTACATTTGAAAAACAAACTTGAGAAATGTCTCCCATATGGAAAGCAGACTGTAAAAACAGTGCTTCAAAAAAAAAATCTCTTCTAAACTAAACTTT
Organism: Nestor notabilis; assembly: GCF_000696875.1. Taxonomy (NCBI): domain Eukaryota; kingdom Metazoa; phylum Chordata; class Aves; order Psittaciformes; family Psittacidae; genus Nestor; species Nestor notabilis. The sequence goes on from NW_009945733.1 coordinate 9,103, forward strand.
GGACTTGTCAGTCCAGTCCTGTTCAAATATGAAGCTAGAGCAGTATTTTGTAAAATTAAGATGTACAGTTCTCCAAATTATATTACTTCTAGGATTCTTTCCCCTTTTTAAGTAAGGAAGGCTGGAAGACAGTCCATCTGATTTAAGCTGTTTTACTGGAAATTTCTGCCATGTTTTGAGCATGTTCCAAGTGGCGGTTGAGATATAAATAGTAGAATAAACAAACAGCTGCACAAGCAAAGTTGAAAAGTCAGAGACCAACAAGATTATCGGTTGTTTCTGCAGTACTTCCAGCCTGTCCACATACCAAATATAATAGCATGTGACAAATTCTTTATTGCCAGAAACTAGATCTGGGGTTTCTTTATTCCCTATTTAATCATTTTGAACTATTTTTTCAGTATTTTAATTCTGAAAATAGAGAAAATCGTATTAAAGCCACCAACAATGAAAGCCCCTTAGTTTTGGTCGAAAATCCTGGGTTATGCATTGCATTTCACTGTGCTTTTATGGTGTCTTTATAAACATAAAGGCAGCTGTTTAGGAATGAAATTCCAGAGTTAAAATAAAATGTTCCTTTCCCTCCAAACCAACTCTTATTCAAGGCTCTGAAGTAATAAGATATCTTTTATCCAGTATTTATGTGCAAATAATATTTATGATAAAATAATGATCAGTCATAAGACTCTGTATATCACGTTTGATTATGAATATTACTCATTTGGCACTTCTTTCTGACTATAAGCACAAAGAAATAGGCAATCCTGCATAATGAAAACAACTAGAATAATGAGACCGTTGTTAGAAAGGCAGTCTTTTAATACTCTCTACAAATGCAAATGACTTGAAATGTATTTACTGGTTGCTGAATAAATACCTGTCTTCACTGGAATTCACTGCCTAGAAATAATTTTTAAGCTACTCTGAAATTTTTCTTCCTATTTTGACATTATTTATGTGGTTTGATTTATTTATTTCAGTGAGAACTGCAATTTGTCTTTTAAATGTGACAGTCCTTGCAGCTCATTTTCAGACTTGGATGTAGGGTCTGTTCCACTTCAGGTTCTCATGTCAACATTGAAGTGATTCCTTTTTAAAACCCTGATCTTTCATTGTTGTTTTCTTGAGTGATGGTTGCATTTGTGAATTCTGTAAGTGTGATTGCAGCCTGAAATTGGACACAATTAGTCTAGGAACACTTACTCTGCTACCATTTAACCACAGTCTCGTGGGATGAGCTGAACAAAAAGTATGGGATGCCCAAAACGTTTACTATATTGGACAAGAAATTGGAGCCTTCTGAGCTCTTTCCAAGTACTTGTGATATTTGACCTATCCATTACTCATATTTGGTCTATGATCTCTGGAGTATCTTTTATAGGAGGTGAGCTAATAGCTGCAGAAGATGGATAGTCAGCTAAAACACTTAAAGGGATATAGCATATAAAAACAAGATGAAGTTGCTCTATATTAATAGTTAAAGTAATACACTGATTTCCAGTCTCGAGGTACTGTAGAGGGGGAACTTGTAGCATCATGCATGTCTGACAAAAAATGAGATCCAACTTGCCATGGTCACCCATTAAGCATATTGTAGAGTTAAGAATAAAACAAAGTCTAAGAAAATGTTGCTTTTGATAAATCAACAACAGCCTCTGTAATAAACTGATTGCTGTCTAAACAGCTAAGGCATGAGTGGAGGAAAGAAGCAGAGCAGAACAGATCAGTGAAGGGACAGAGGGGAAGCAACAAAGAAGTGACTTCCCCAAGGAAATTCAGTGATCAAACCAAACCCAGAGGTCGCACACCCACCACCTGTGTTGTGTTCACTTCATCTGTAGTTCTTCCATGGAATGACGCCGAGGGCTGTATCTTCCTCAATGATCCCATTAACTTTTATGGCACTGGACATCCAGGCCACCAGACAGGACTCTTCTCAGGTAGTGGTAAGTAAGAGCTGGAAGAGGTAAGAGTTACTTTCTTCAAGGTCCTTTACATATAACTACTTATACCCACTCTCTTTGTGCTAATTACTATCCCCATTTCATTGTCAAGATTTCTCTCTCCTTAGACACCACTGCCAGTTAAGTTCTTAGATCAGTATCCTTCAGATTTCTCTTTGTCCCTTTTCTTACGCAATTGCAAATCTCCCCTCCAAACTTTTCTTTGCCAGAACACTTTACAGTGGTTAAGAAACTGCTATTCTGAAGTGCTATTGCACAAATAGTTGTATAATTACTTATCTTCTGACTGTATCTAGCTATCCTCCCTAGGTTTATAAGCATTTAAAACAGGGCAATCGAGGTTATGCAAAACGGTATGCATGCACTATTGAAATATGAATATGCATTTGTTTGTGTTTTTCTCTCTTTAAATCTGTTTAACCTAGAACATAAACCTTCTGTGTAGTCAGTTAGATATGAGAAGAGATTTATGTCGAAAACACTGACTTTCAGAATTCTTCCTCAGACTTTGCTGGGCAGGATATGTCACTGAGAAATTAAATAAAACTTCAAGAATAGCTAGTTTTCTTGGGTAACAAAAACTTCGGAGATTCTATGATTCTGGCATTCTAAAGAAGCTGTATGGATTCTGCTCAGATCTGTCAGGGTTCTATTCTTTTCTGTGTAGCAATGGTAAGAGTAACAGGAAATGTGGAATATTGCTCGTGGTACTGGTACTAGCAATTGGAACAATTAAGAGGTAATGCAGTTCTCTTGAATATTTTTAAATTATTTCAAATTATTTTGTGTTTTTTATACGTTGATGTGCACTGTGGTTTTTTTATTCCATTTGCAGCAGCCATGATAATCTATCTTCAAGATGATGATTCTTATCATAACAGCATATGATCCAGGACTCTTGCTTTGCAGCCAAGGGTTAGGTTAAAACTTGCAAGTGCAAAAGTCTTTTGTTCTGCCAAGTATAATATAGGTCCTAAATACTGAAAACAAAACTAAAACCAAAAAGAACCCACTTTGACCTCTTAGTATAAAAACAAGATCAGAAAAAGCAAATTCCAGTGGACTTCTTTCTCTAATGAAAATATTACTGTTATCAGGAAGAAAAATATTTCTAGCAGTATGGATGGCTCCTGAATCTCCAATAGCTCAAATCCATTTATACAAGCTTCCTTTAGTTTAAGACAGCTACAACAGTATAGAGAATCTGACACCTAGTGTAGACTTTTAATGCTTCATGTACAAGTAGAGCAAAAATCTGAATTTGCTTACTGAAATATTTTCTAATCTTCCATAATTTAAAATAGTTATTATGATGTTTTATTTCTCTCTATTCCACCTGAATGTCTGAAGCTCACGTATCTGCATGGGAGACAAAGTTGATGATGTACCCTGTTAAAAAAATAAAGCTAAATGTTTTGCTCAAAACAGAATCATGTTATGTCTCAAAAAGAGAGCTTAACACTCTTTAT
>NW_009945733.1:12566-26028 GCF_000696875.1 Nestor notabilis
ATTCACAGTAATGAGCCACTTTACATAGGCCTTTGATTACATCGGATGAGAAGGGGACGTAATGGCTGACGTGAATATCACTACATTGAGCTCTTCAGCTATTATCTCTTCCCATAAAATGCAAATCACTAACCATATTATGATTTTCTGTCTCTCTTTTCCTATATATTGCAGTAAACTGTCTGAGACAGTTTAAGGAATCAGAATTTTAGATTTTATTTCCTTTCACTACTCTTGTGACATAAATTCAGCTCAGCTTAGATCAAGCACTAAAGCTGAGCTTCCTGTTCTGCATGCTGATCTGCTAGTTGTCAGCAACAAGCTGAATGGAAAACAAACCCAGTATCTCAATATTTGAACACCTATTATTGTAAATATTTGCAGTAGTATCATAAAGCTACTTACAGAATGAATATATTAAGGTGTGCATGCTGTGCCTCTGAAGTGCTTGCACTGCTACTTGAAGACAAATGAAAGACAGAACACATCAATAAAACAAACAAGAAGGAAAGCAGAAAATAAATATAAAACTCTTATAGTCACATAAGTATCTGAATATCACCTATAACTAGAATTGTCAATAATTAGATCGATAGCAACAGAATTTCCAGAAAGAAGCTATGATAAATTTGAAAGGAAAATGTCACCCTGTCTTGTCACTGGCTCAAGCTAATCTGAAGTCCCAAAATGAACTGCAATCTAAAGAATTCCATCTTCTTGTTTCATACAACAACAGAGCATTTTGTATGACTATAATTTAGTCTCAGCTGACTTGAAAATTGCTCCAGGCCACCATGAAGTGTTTGAAGTTGATAATATAAAATATGCAAATTTTGCAACATCCATTTCTCAATTTGATTATTTTGCATAGTTCATTTTCCTCCATTCCCAGACACTTACATGATCTCTTCAGTTCTGAAAACACAATGTACCTTTGCAGGTTATAGCACCTACTCCACAATAGTTGAGTCAAAGAGTTCACTCAGGTTTTTTATTGTATTTCAAATAAGGAACAATCTTTAGGGAAATAAGAAGCATAGTTAAAATAGACTGTCTCCCCCATCTGTCTGAATAAGTTCAATTCAAAAGTAAAAAAAGTGCTAATAAAATAGGAGAATGAACCATAGGAAAAATAAAAATAAAGAGCATTGAAAAGTTGTGGAATAGAGAATAATAGCTTTGTTTCTTAAAGTCAAACCTTGAGGGTTTAAAGTATATAATATGAAATGAGACATGAAATAAGTATTTATCACTGGCTAGCACAGAGTGAATTCTAAATGGAAAGCAATTTTCAATTAACTGGTCATGCTAGACTTACCTGAGGTTATGTTGAATAATCAATTATGAAGAAATTCTGTTTGCCTACTGTTTATTTTATGTTAATTTTAGAACTAAAATACTATTTAAAAAGAGGTGGCAAAACCTGACAGAAATCAGTTAACACTGATAATTTCAAAATATTTTGAAGAGATGAATTATAGCTAATAGCATCTAACATCAGACAAAATACGGTATTATCCTTTTAAACTAATTCCATGGCTACTTTTATAATCAAAACTATTCAGCTCTCATTATATTACTACAGTCTATGAAAGTAGAAACAGGTAATTAAAGAGGTATGTAAAGGGATGCATTTAGATAGTCTGGTAATCCCTCTTCCTATTCTGAAAGATGCCAACAGTCCCCTAAATTAGCATTTATATGACATCCTTTGGTGCCTTTCAGCATGCACCTTGAACTGGTTTCTCTCACAGGGGAACCAAAAGTGCACTCCCATTGCACCTAAACCCCCTTTGCAATGCAGCCACAAGGCTCTCCATCACCCAGCTTTCCATGTGCCTGGAACTGCACTCATGATGGAAAGTCAGTCAGGGACAGCCATACAGAAATCTGCTTTGCAGCCACTATTAATTACAGTGTATGGCTGAGACAGGGAACGGGTGCAGATACCATCACTAGTAAAGATGCAAAGTGGCTGTTCTGTCCTAAGACTGTAATAGATCACACCAAACCAAATCCTGATCCCTCTGTCTTTGCACTGCAGCATGCACAAACGTAGATATTCTCGTACAGATATATGTGCAGCTACAGGCACAGTATCGCTCATACACTGCAACACAGCCACAGTAAATGTGTCACTGCATCTCCTTCTGCATTGACCTACTCTAGTGTGAGAGAATCAAGTTTTTCAGAAAGGATCCATGATTTTGGGTTCCTCTTAAACATAATATGTGTGACTAGCTAAGCTCACTCCTTCACAAATTTTAAGATAAAGTCCCTACACCACTGGGATCGATGGTAAATTCCCTTTATCACTGAAAGCATGATTCATTTATCACTAGACCTGACTCATTCACAATCTCTCAAGCTTCTTTACTAGTAACCTTCAGAATTTCTGCCTATTGCCAAATAACATGTCTTGGAATAGCCTGGGTTTCCTGTGCCAAAGCATTCAGTTAAAAGTGCATGAGGAAATGAGAGATCGTATTCAGGATAATTGAAAACATTCCTAAAATTTAGCTTGCTTCAAGTAATAAAGGAAATGGATAATTGTATTAATTTGATTTAATAAATACATATGTAAATAGACAAGTGATGATATTTTTAATATAGCAAAGGGGAATTCTATTTTCCACAAATACAGATATTCCAAATAACTTTAAAGGAACTGTCCATGCTTAATAGGTAGCATGTGCACAAAGATCTAAGGAAAAATTGCATAGGAGACATGATTTTCAAAACACATTATTTTAAATATAACCACTGGATCACCCTAGAATTTCAAAGCACCTTATAAAACTAGTTAATTATATGTCACGTATACTGAACTCTCAATTGGAGGAAATCAGCACCTTTTGCAGTAATTAATTTTATCTCCTAATATCACAGTGATGTAGGAAAATATTATTGTTCCTTCTCACATTTTGAGGAAAGTCAAAAGAAGTGCCTCTTTTCAGTGATGCTACAGGTCACCTACAGCCTCCAGCCCCCCACCTCAAAAAGCACGCTGAATGCTACAGAATTGCTGCATGGTTTTTGCAGATGCCTAAATTGTTTCTCACTGACACACAAGAGGTAATGGTTGGACTTGATGATCTTAAAGGTCTTTCCCAACCTAAAAAAAAAAAAAAAAAAGGGCAAAAAAAAAAAAAGCCAGAAATAGCATCCAACAGTCCTGACTTTGAAGCTCTCAGCTAACCAGAAGAACATTTTCACTAAAGACAACTTAAATTGACAACTTAACTGACAACTTAAAACACTTTTACATCTTCATTTGTAGCATCTTTATTAAAGTCAGCTTCAGATACTTTTCAGTTGTTAACCCAGTGTGCATTAGCAACAGAAGGTCAGTAGAAGGGTGGTGGTAACAGAGGCAAAATGTGTTACAAAGAGAACTGAATGCTGTGAAACAGAAAAAGCAATTTACCAAGAAGTGCTAACAGAGAAGTCTACAGTTGCCTCCCAGTACATCCTATGGTTAAAGCCTTCCTGCTAACTGATGTATTGCTGATTAAAGAAGATGCACTAAGTTCACTGACACTGTTATTATGTATTAGACACCATTTATCTCAAAACTTATGCAAGGTTTTCAAAATATTGGTGAAGTAGTTTGCATACAAGCAGTACAGAATGCACACATGAACTGTGCACTGTGTTTTGCTGGAACCGCTTTTGTGATGCAACAGAAAAAGCTATATTCTTCTTCACCTTGCCTGCATGTACCAAAGGCATGAGCTGCACACATCAATCGTGTTGCTTATTTGCTTGCTGAAGTAACTACTAGTAGTAATGCGTACCATGTAACTTACAGGTAATGTGCTTAGTGCATCAAATCACACAACAGCAGGGAAATATGTCATCTGCTTGAACCTATTCAGTCAGGACTTAAGGATTGCTTTACAGAAACCAACTTGATGAGACTACCAACGTATTTCATTCCCCATTTCTGTAGTTCTCTGTGGCTAACTCTAAAAAATGCCAGCAGCATTTGGGAGATGAAAGGAAAACCGGTCTCTACATTCTTGATATTCCTGGGAACTCTGGTCAATCAGTTGCTTATCTTCTGCTGTTAACTGTCACCACAGCTCTTCTTGGGGAAAAGGCAGAAAATCTGACTTAACTCACCTCATAAAATAGGTTCTTGTCTTCTAGCTGCTATCTAAGGTCACAGATGGGAAATATTTGATAAGGGTTAGCCAGTAATTCCCACAGGGATAGGTACTCCCTCCTGGGACTAGATACTGCAGGAGTTTCAGTGGCAGAAGACAATCTCATCTGCTTTCCCTCTCCCATTTTTCTGTTTTCCAAGAATGGAGACATAAAAATAGTTTTGGATGCTTACAAAAACCCTTTGACCATAGCTGGGACCCAATGGCTGATATGACCCAAGACTCTGCGAAGAAGAGAGAAAATGTTTTTCTGGGTAGTGGTAATCAAATTCCTTTAGAAAACAGCAACTTTAGCTTAAGGCCAAGGTGTCTGGTGCACGAAGACATTATCCCAGTTAGATGAGGTCAATTGTTGAAAGTTGTCATATATCTTTCTCCACTCTTTTAATCAAACTGCACAATCGGTACACTTTTCTTGTGAATACACATTGAGATCTATTGAGGCATCACTGACAAATTTAAGAGACTTCTTTCTCTTAATTTCCTAAAGTATATAAAGCCATAATAGGAAGGATATTATTTATAAGGATATTACTTACAAAAAAGACCAAAAAAGGACTTGGAATAAAATGAAGATCTATAAGCTGTTTTGGAACCTGACCCTCACCAAGTTCAGTCCTGGCTCTGCTGCCGAAGTTCTTTTAGATTATGAAAAAAAAATCTGTACCTCTCTCAACTCCTTTCCGCAATACCTCCTGTCAATGCTATCAACACATTATTGCCAAAGCTATCAATATAAGGTGAAATGGTTTTGGCCCAGTATCTACAATTGCTACCGCAATACCTGTGAAAACTAACACACATAATGAACATCATATGTATGACCATCGTGAAATAACGTCCTTATGGACTCAACCAGCTTAGTTCTACAGTTCATACTGAATCAAGGATTTTCTGAAAACTCTTTGCCACCACACTCTGTTATCAAACTAAACCACATGAAATTGAGAGAAATCCTTGAAAGGGTGCTTATGAGCAGAAGCTTATCCTATGTGTATGGACTAAGTCAACTACTTAAGATACACTGATACGCATGCATAAATATATATAAATTTTACGTACATGTACATACATGTGTATATGTATAAGCACATGCAAATAAAACATAAGCTAAATAAGATTCATCCCTGTATTTTGTGATGGGTATTCCAGTCAAAATACTGATACACTAATTTTCTTAAACTCTATGCTTTCAAATCAAAGAGGAGAAATGGCATTGCATTCCTTTTAAATTGTAAAACTTACTCAGCAATTTTGGTTCCAGAGATGAGAGTGGTACTTTGTCAGAGCAGTAATTTCATGCAGGCCCACACACAGAAACTCAGATCAAAAACAATCCATCAACAATGTAGTATTCCCTCCTTCTGCAGTGTAGCTGCACTTCAATTTGTTGAAACCTAAAGGTGATTCATTGGGAAAAGATAAGAAATCATCTTGTTCTGAGAGTTATGTTTAACACTAAAGATACAAGGACAAATCCAAAGTGATCTTAAGAAACAAAACCAGCCATTCAAAAGGCTGAGGTACCTAGATGCAAAAATACTGCACTGTAATCACTTAAATTGGAAGCCTCTATATCCCCTCAATAAGGGAGAATAATAATACAATAAGGAAATGCAAGTGTATTTAAAGTCTACAAGAGGCCTAATTGAGCACTCTTCAAACTTCACTGACTACATTAATTATTCAGATCTTCCTTCTATAATTCACCTGATTCTTAGTGCTGTGGAGAAAACTAGTTTGAGATTAAAAACAAATTAAATATACAAATTTAATACTATTACTATACTTCTTGTATTTAACCTGACAAGCCATATGGTCAGCAAGATTTGTTCTTTAGCACAAAAATGCTTCACAGAATTTCCTGTTTCCACACCATCTGATCATCTTGCTCCACAGTTCTTAGAGAACTGTGTGTACATGTGTAGAGGCCAGCCTGTAACTAATTAATAAGTTGTTTAGGTAGAATGAATCAAAAATGTAGCCTATGAGAAAAGGAGACGTTTATATAGTCATTTCAGCTTTAATGGTTTATTTGCAGACAGTATTGAAGCTTTACTTAATGTCACATGCAGTTCACAAAACAAATGAAAGAAAAATGCTCTGTGCATCTCTGACTATTGTAAGCCACATATTGTGATCCTTCCTTCATTTTTAGTAATGATTTTATTGCCTCTGATGTAAATAGCATTTGTTTGCACAAGGGTCCCAGAATCCATCCGATTATCACAGAATCACAGCATTGTTAGGGTATACTGTTGTAGACTAAATAATAAGGTTGGGTTTACCTCAAACAGTAAGATTAAAGGAGAATTCACTAAGAAACTCAGGGAAAAAATACACAAAGAAAGTAATATCAACATTTTATTGGTGCTGAGGTAGCTTGCCTTATTGTAGAATAGTCAGCTGAGATATTAGCAGTTTGTATAGTTATATTTTTCACTTTTATTTATATTTTAAACAGTAGGAGCAAGGAAACAGCAAACAGTATCATTTACACGTCGCAGCAAATCCAGCTTACACAAAGGCAGCAGCAAATGCCAGCAGTTACAACATGAGCAGCTGCACAGAACCCAAAAGCTCCATCAGTCACATGAGCAGTGCAAGTCATGCAAGCACCATAAAAATGATATTTAAAAGGTGACTGGGTGTAGGGAGTCTGTAATTTAACGTAAGCCCTCTCCTGACAAAGTAAGATGCTTGTCAATAGTGAAAGCTGGACTATTAGGTGGTGAAGTGGCTATTGGCAATAGGTTCTACTGATGAAAGAGTGACAGGATCAAATCTGTCACTGCTGCACTCTTCATATAAGGTACAGCTTGTGATTTTGGCCATTAAGGATGGGCTAGATAGGTCTGCTGGCCATTTGAATGGGAAAGTGCTGCTGCATCTCTTCATGTGCTAAGGAAAATTTTGCCTGAGTTAATTACAGGTTCAATCACAGATGGGCCCTCGAAGAGACCAAAGATGCTCACACTATAAGGAAGACAAAAATACTTTTAAAATGGAGGCAGACATCTAAAAAAATTAAGAACCCAATGTATCTTGCAGCTTGCATGAATTAATGAAGGAGGAAACTGAAAACTAAAGGGGGGAAAAAAGAAAGAAAAGGCAACAAATTTTAATTTCTTGCTTGGTTTTGTGTTTTGTGTAAAGGAAATGATGCAGTTTATGTTAATTTAGTAAAATTAGCACCCAGAGTGTCTAAGCAGTAAGCCAAGAATACGCAATTATATTTGACTGCAGAACAGGAACACACAATTGCTTTTCATCTTTTCTTTATGTTAAAGAAACAGCTGCAAATTTTTTACTGCTGATGCATTTTTTCTGCTTGGAAAACTAAATAAATGGTTACAAATGAGCCGTAACAGAACTTTTTTTTTTTTTTCCCAGACTAAGCTATAGAGAATAAATCTTTTTTTTTTTTTTTTTTCCCCTTTAGCTTACTGGTAATAATTCTGAATAAGACATGTTTAGTTCCAAAATTTACATGTCAGCATTGCTATGTGTCCAAAGCCTTCTCTCTTCCCCCTTTGATTTACACGCATTTCTTTGTTCAGGTACACCACAAAAAGAGCTTGCTTATACATCCAAATATGCATATCAGTTTATAAGACAAACACTACAGAACAGCTACTGCGTTTTATTTGCAAATTATAGCTATAGATTAAGATGGGTTTTTAAAAGGGGATATTAACACTGCCTACTGCTAATTCTGAAATAAATAAAATTATAAGGAGTGGATCAATTTTTGAAAGGTTAAGTAGTTCTGGTTTGATTACGTGTTTGAAAATCCACATTTAGACTCCTGCTTTGGAAACTGAACTGTAAATTTCTCTAAATTTACAGCAATTACTGATTGCTCTTAAACTAGAACTAACACAGAAGTAGTAATTTTTGGTATTTTTGAACATCTTCTTTTGATCCCTAACTGAATGAAGAAGTTCAGAAAGTGGAGAAAAGATGTGACATGGCCAGACTTTCAAATCTCATAATTTATTCCATTTCTTAATAACTGTTATCCTGTATCAATCCATTCCTCTGAGAGCAATGATACTTTAAGAACTCAAGACATTTTAAAGCTCTGGATGTAGTCAATGGGTTTTACATACGGATTATCTGAAGGACTCCAGTGGGAAGGGGATCTTCATCATGCTGGTGAGTGAAGCAAAATTCTGAGTAACTTGCCAACCTACCCAAAAGCATCCAGTCTGTCACCATCCATGCAGGACAAGCCTTTGTAGATTGCTAGTGCTTGCTTCAGATTTAAAAGTACCATCAGTATCTACACACAACTGTGTTTGCTTTCATTACTTACTTTTTTATTGCACTAAGTATTATAAAAACAGCTAGAAATGATATAGCTTGAAAAGCTGGCAGAACACTACTCATAGGTGCACTGCCATCTTCTGGGAGAATTTATCCAATTTTTCAGTCAGATGAAAAAGCCACCTAGTCCAGATTCTGTCCAGTACACTGAAGATGTTGATGTCCAGCTAGCCAACAGTACAACTAAGAGCTCTGCATTTTGATTTTATGATCTCTTGCTTCATTCAGCACCAAGAAACAATCATCATCACAAATTGCAGCTATGAGCACTAACATATCAGACTGCTTAGGAAAATCTTTCTCATGGCCACAAAAGGCAAGAGATCAGTGTAAAACATTATTTTCAAATAAAATCTTCAACATTTTTAACTATTGGATCTATAATTCCTGCTCCTATCCAACAATCCAAAGGAAACCATAATGTGGGTGGGTTTCACATCCAGTCAGAGATTCATTATGAGTTTGAGATATATTAGCCAATCTTCAAATAATTAGAGGGTTACTTTGAATCTACATTTTGCTTAATGATGCACACTGACCCTCTAGAGCAGGCTGTTAATAACCTGTTTCATAACCTCTTCCATGCTTAGACAGATCAGCTGGAAATCAGCTTCATGAAGGGGTATGTGTCTCTCGAAATATTTTAAGGCTGCTAATAAAAAGCCTGGATGCTGCAGATGGAAAGAAAACACTCCAGTCTTTTGAAATACTTTTTCTTGAAATAATTCTATTCTCTTTCATAGAGAACTTTGAGAAGCACTGCCCAAAAGCTCCTGCAGAGATCACAGTTATTTCAAATTTTTTTAAGGCTAATACATATGAAGTCTCCACCTGCTCTTTATAAGACAGGTTACAGAATTTCAATCTGTAGGTCCTGCAGTGCAGAGGTAAGGAAGCAGAGAAGAGAAAAAGTTTACTCTATCCTATTATTTAGGTAAATGTTATTAAATAAAATAATCTGTTTAACAAACTCAAACCACCTGTTTATGAAGCCTCGAAAACCTTAAGTAACAATATATTTTGCTGCTTATATTCATAAGCCATGGACATGCCAGTTACTTTCAGCTATACCCAAGAAACAAAAAAATGTATTACTGAATAATTCATTTGTAATTACCAAACTTGCCACGTTTCTTAAGTTATCCTCTTTTTATTCTATCACCTTTTGTCATAGTCTGAAAGTAGATCAGACTGAGGAGATATAAAAGGACTACCCATTAACCAGTGCTGAACCTCCGTTTTGCTGTTTATGCTAATAAGCCATTCCCAAGTTAGTTTAACAGTTAGTGCACTCAGACTCTCAGTCCCTCTACCAGGAATTGCACCCATCAAAACAGATTTTAAGGCAAATGCCTTGTCTTGAAATTAAATGAAACAACTACTACAGCTGATAAATGCTGGTAAGCTCAGGACAGGATGCTAAAATGTCAGATAGCTCAATGATGACTCCTCTGCTACCACCTTGTCACAGCTCAGGCTCTGACTAACACAGAAAAAGTTTCATTTGTTTAGTTGCGGTCTGCTACTAGCTGCTTTTTCCATGTCCCATCTAACTCTGACCACTGGAAAAGCTCAGCTGGGGCTCTCTGCCTGGTGTTTGGAGGGCAAAAGTTAATTGCAAACAATTAGGCTACAATGATGTTGTCTAATTAACTCAGCCCACTCATGTACCTTCAGACTTTCTGTTACCAAGAATATCTGTGATGTTCAGAGGGATGTCAAACAGAGGTATTTTCCAATGTCTGTTTATTCTGCAACTTATCTTGACCATTTTTAGGTTCCTAAAAATGGGAGCATCTGGGAAGCTCACAAGTATGAATGTTAACTAATGGATAAGGCTGCCAGATCCAAACAGCGAACCCTCATCAAATACGTTCTTATTCTCCTCCTATTATCTATCCATTTAAAAGGACCTTGCAAAGAATGTCAGTCACTGAACATAAAGAGGTTCACCAACAACATCAGTAATGAAATTCATCTTCAGTGCTCCAAGGAAAGCTTATGCATACAAATACTGAGTTCACAGAAGGAGGCACATTCCCCCTGCACAGCTCTTCCATGCTGTAAATACCCTCCAGAATACCTACTACAGACAGACAGTTATAGTACAGAGGCACCAAAGCTTGTTTTGGGGATAGGAGAGGACTGGGAGGCAAGGGGTGAGTGATTTCTCCTTGTATTGCGATGCACAGGAATTATGATCTAAATGTCCACACTCACGTCAAATAAAAATGAGACTATTCAATTTGAAACTGGAACCAGATGCATTTCTGAGATCCAAGCATGTTTCCAGGGCTGCAGATGAATGGAAATAATTTGCTGACCAGAAAAAAAATCAATCCATGATTTTGTCAAAGCCAGAAGTCACAAACTAACAAAGTAAAAACCAGTATTTTTCTAATGCCGGATAGAGAGCACCCCACACTGTCTCAGGAAAAAAAGAAAAAAGTATTTAGAGACAAATTTCATTAAAATAGGGACATAAAAATACAGAAGATCTGGTTTTGGTTTCCAGACAGGGTTAAAGTAAGCCTTCACTTTCCTCTCCTGGAAAGCCCAGTGTTCCCTGGGGAAAGCTTGAATATTCTTTTTGTGAAGAGAAGATGCAGAAACCATGATGACCTAGAACACAGGACCTTTCCAAAGCCAGATTTAAAATTATCTCCCATCCATGAGGATGAGAAACAGAAGGACTGGAGGGATCTCTGGTGCAAGGATTATTAAAACCCACTGAGCATAGTTGTGACTACTCAGGCTTTTTTGCCGCTTTTGGTTTCTTCTGTAAACCTCTGATGGTCTTTGCATCAACAGTGAAAGGAAGCAGTTCTTCTAGTGTAGATGGCAGTGAACAAGTGAAGTTCTAGAAAGATTGAAGGTTGTAAAATTACTGCAAATTAATTTTCTTGTTTGTGAAGACAATTAACTCATGATATTGCCCCTTGGCTCCAGACTACAGCTGCCAGTCCAAAGAGTTTGTTTCCAGAGGATAAAGTGCTTGAACAGTTCCCTTCATTGCCCCACTTCAAAACCCTTGCTCCTTGTCCTCCTCCCAGCTTCAGCCTGGCAGAGGCTTTCCCTTGCACTTCCCAAATTTTCTTTCAAGTGAGACCCTCTCTGGCAGGAAACCACATAAATGCCTTTGTTACCCAGTAACATGCAAGGAAGAAACACACAGCTCTTCCCCAGTCTCGGAGGTGAAGAGCCCTTCACCTCTCTTCTACACGTGTGCCATGTCAGAGCACCCAGACTGGGCTGTAGATTCTGTCTTCTAGCCCGAGTCCATTTGAGGTTTATAGATTCGTGTTGCTGACAGCAACTCATCTTCACAGTGACCAGAGCTGCATTTTTCTAGTGTGGTCCTAGCATTATTTTTATAGAAGGGTGTAGAAGAAATAAAGCTGCTTTGATAAAAATTATTCTGGCTAATTCTAAAACTCTACAGTATTTATTAAAGATGAACATTCATTTGGGACACAATGGAAATTCTGGGGTTTAAGAATTACTTGAGCACCTCCTACCTGCTTATGTCAAGACATGAAAATGAAGCCTCAAAAATCATCTGATACTTAAGCAAAGAGAGCAATATATTTTTGCTGGCATTTAATTTCATACAGAATGTGAATTTGTTATATTCATTAAGGCGTAAGTTTTTTGACTGAGTAGGGATAGATGCTGGAATAAATAATTGTTTCTTTACACCCTCAGAATTCAGAAATGTTATTTCAAATATTTACAAAGGCAAAGACTGCAATACAGTTTCTAATTAACTAATCTAGAACAAAAATGATTGCTCACTTTCCCACAGGAAGAAACCATCGTGTTTCACGCATGCTCCCTTTCCTGTATGATTAACTGATACTTCCGAATCAACAACAGGTGACCCGCAGTAACCATTCACAAGGGGCCAAAGTCATAAATAGTCAATAGTCAAAAATATTTATCTAAAAGCAAAACAACTCTCGAATCAGCTGAACAACATAATAGGTTTGCTTGGCACATAGTAAGTCTACATAATATAAATATCTATTAATAGTAAGAAGAACTATACCAAAGGTATGGATAAATATAGAAAAAGCCTATAAATAAAAAAGACTGCATATAACTGTCTGAATAGACTATGCTGGAAGTTAAATCTTATTAATGCTTTAATGAAATGAAAGTTACTTTCTATCAGCACAACACACTCTGAAGAGTTAGGAAGCAGCTGGAAACACCTATCGAGGGTATATAAGCTGTCCTCCAAAGATGCTACCTCAGAAGCTGTGATCCAAGAACATAATATTTCAATTTTGTAAAGTTCTCCCACTGTTGTGGTGGCAAAGCAGAGTTCAAAGGTTTGCACTGCCCCATTAATTCACTCCAGGCTCTATTTTCCTGCCAATAACTCACGTCAGGGTTACTGGTTCTTTTCTTCTTTAATCAACAGGAGGAAGGACTGCAGATCTGCACAGCCAGTTGCTATTTGCTGCCTTACTTTGGTTTACAGAGAAGGGCCAAAAAGCAGGGAGAAGTTTTGAGACTTACTAGAAATATTTTCCCTTCCAGTTAAGGAACCATGCACATATTTCAGCTCAGCTAGAGAAGAACTAAGCAAGAAAACTGGCCAGGCTCAAAGTGGCACAACAATATTTACAATATGATTCACAGTTGAAACACTTGCTAGGGGAACAGAGATGTCATTTCTTTCTGCAATACTTGTGGAAGGAGCTAAGCAGGTAGGAAAAGCACAAAAGAATAGGATTGCCACATCCCTGACTTTCTTCCATTACTTCACATTCAAACTTAAGAGGCTGCTTGAATTTAAACTATGTACCTTGAAGCTTTGTAGCAATTACAATAAACAATTCAGTGGCACAGGTGAGTCACAGAGATTTCATCATTTGCACAGAATGATGAAGCTTTACAAACCACAGAAGTCTGGCATCCATTCAAAAATGGAATTGAGTGCTCCCTCAGCAAGTTTG
>NW_009945734.1:0-12140 GCF_000696875.1 Nestor notabilis
TGCTGTAGCTGAACCCAGGACAGTATTATTTTGGGAGATCACAAAAAGAGGTCACATCTATAAATTTTAGCATCTGTGATCTCAGATGAGTTGGTTGCTAGCTTGTCTTTGGCAAGGGGGAGGGATAAGAGCGTGCTGGGTTTTATCACTGCAGGAGAATACCGAATGAATTACAATATTTAATAGTTCTGCAGGGAGGCAAAGAGGTGTAAATGGACGTGAAGGAAACTAACATTATCTTAGTCTATGAAAGAAGCACTACAGTAACAGGAAATAATAGGCTAGTAAATTTTACTTCAGTTGCAGGCAAGTTCCTGGAGATTTTAAGAGCTAAGATCACAAAATATATGGGGAAGTGTGCTCTGATAAAAGTTACCAATGTGCCTTCAGAGCGAATATGCTTTATATAAGTCTAGGAAAGTATTGTGAAGCTCATTGAGAGGAAAAATTGTGAAGGAAAGGAAAGGGAAACAAATGAAACTACTTGGATTTTGCATTAGGTCAGATAATAGTGGGTAGAATTGAGAAGAGAAACCCATTTCTAAAGATACATGACCCATGTGATGACCACAGAGAAGTGGAAGGGTAAGAGTGGGTGAAGAAGAAAATCAAAGGAAATAGAAGGATAATCCTCAAAGAAGTAATTTTCCATGTAGTTTGTTAAGGGTGGTGTCCTGGGTTCAGCTACAGCAGTCATTTGTTCTCCTTCTTAGTAGCTGGTGCAGTGCTGTGGTTTTGACTTTCAGTCTGGGAACAATGCTGATAACACCGATGTTTTTAGCTGTTGCTAAGTAATGTTTACTCTGACCAAGGACTTTCTCAGTCTCATGCTTTGCCAGAGAGGAGGGGAAGCCAGGAGGAAGCAGAGGCAGGACACCTGACCCAAACTGGCCAAAGGGGTATTCCATACCACAGCACGTCATGCCCAGTATATAAACTGGGGGGAGTTACCCGGAAGGCCCAGATCGCTGCTCGGGTCGGGCTGGGTATCGGTCGGTGGGTGGTGAGTGGTTGTGTTCTCTTCCCTTGTTATTCCTCTTATCATTATTAGTGGTAGCAGTAGTGGTTTGTATTATACCTTAGTTACTGGACTGCTCTTAACTCAACCCGTGGGAGTTACATTCCTCCAGTTCTCCTCCCCATCCCTCTGGGAACAGGGGGAGGAAAAAAAGGGGGAGTGAGCGAGTGGCTGCGTGGTTCCAAGTTACTGGCTGGGCTTAAACCATGACAGGTGGGTTCAAAAGTGCTTGGTGCTAACCTACCTTCTCCACATTGATGGCAAGTGAAAATTCGTCTTTAAAGGAAACTCTGCCAGATCAACACTGAGCACCTTTAGGAATTCTGTAAATGGTATCTGAATCCATTGAACTGAAAATACATCTCATTGCAAGAAACATGACTATAACCTAGGAAAATGACAAGCAAAGAGGATTTAGATTAGCCTCCCTCTCTGTGGGCATACTGAATTTGCAGCACATGCAATTTACCTTAAAAAAGAAAAATCTATTCCCCCCCAGGAAAAAAAAAAAAAGGAAGAACTGTAGGGAAGAAGGTAAGGAGTAGGCCAAAAAGGTGGGAAATTATGGCTTTATGAGACATTTATCAGATGCCTGATGGAACAAATTCAAGACTCTGGTTTTCTGCTCAAGATTTACAAATAAACTGTAAAAAGTATGACCGGATAATATTATACTAAAGACAAATCAGGGTCTTTTTGCCTTACATTAGAGCTGATGCATAGAAAGCAACAGAATTCACATGAATCCCCCTCCAAAATGATGTGTCCTAGTACTATGCCCACCAAGTTGATTCCAATGATTATGATATTCTAGTTTTCCAGACCAGAAACTGCTTAAAACCAGGCATATTACTGCAGCTATTAGTGACCACAATTACAAGCTGAACCAAATTGCTCATGGACTTCAGATCTTATTTCTACCCATTCTATTTCTTTGTTTGTATCTCCATCTGTAGATCGCGTTCACAGTTTTTATTCAACAAATTAGAATTCAGACAGGCATTACAAGTAATTCTATCACGTGTTTTTATTTAATGTAGTGCTCTTTCCATGTAAAAGAAACACCAAGAGGCACACGAAATGGATTATTGTAAGTGAGGTTAGGTTTTGGTGCCAGTTTCTCATCCTAGTGAGGCTTTCTATACAGCTGAATCACTAAGACCTGTTAGAAAGCACTGCAGAAGGAACTAGAGGCAACTGGAGATGAGACTGACCTGTAAATGAATTAAGTTCTGGACTATGCATGTTTACAGGTAGACAGATTGTGTGGTGCCTGCAAAAAACCCTTCTTACCACTCTTCACATTTTAGTTCCTACCAGTGCATTGTTGTGGAGAGGGAAACCTCCCACCCCACTGGTGGCCAGCAGCTACTGATCTCTCTCTGGCTTTATGAGATTGTTGGTAGACATTTTATCTTGGGTCTGGCAGCATGATCAATGTGGGAGTGGTGGTAGGGAGACATTAATTCAAATCAAATCACCGCTCTGATTTAGTACACTGAAATGGTTGTATGGTACACACACTCCCTGGAGCAATTATTCAGGATCCTCGTCATCTGCAGTGGGTATGTTAAACCTTTCTGAGTTTTATTTGGGCCATGTTTTACCAGTGGAAGCTCTCCATCACCACTTTGATTGCCTGTGCCTTAGAGTGGCCATGAATTGCACGTCAGTCACCTGTGCTCTGTGAAACCGTGGTGGTGTTTTCAAAGCACGCCTGTATTGTGCCTGCATCTGTGTGAACAGGAGACTGGTGTGAAGTATTATCTACATTATTGAGTCACTAAAAAGAAATAAGTACAGTCTTAGCCATAACATAAAAAAGCTGACCAGAAAAGAGAGGATTAGTGGTGACATAGCAACTTTTATGGCTCTGCAACCAAATGAATGATATAGGAGCACAACGTATATGACTTACTCTGTTGTGGCTATATATCTTGTGTCTGTGGAACAACATCCAACACAAGCATAGCTGAGACCCAGCAGAATATAATGTTTGGCAAAGCTACCCAGCTGGGAAAAAACAAAGAGTAATACAGACTTTATTGGTTGATATAAACAATACTGCATAAACAAAACACTGCCTCTTTTTCAAACTTAAGCAATATTTTGACCTTCTCATCACAGGAGCTTCAGTTTCTAATTTCCTTTTTAGCTTTTTCTCTCTTTTTTTTTTTTTCCTTGAGTCAGTTCTGCTGCAGGAAGCTCAGAGCAGCACTCCTGACAAAGATGTGAACTGGGAATTAAAAGTTTTGACTGATAAACATTTAAGATGCATATGTAAATTGATTTTGCAACCCGGGACATTCATATCCCTGTAATTTTTTAGATCAGAAAACCAGTGCAATTTCATAGTTATTGTTATTACTATTATAACATCATTATAATAGTCAAAATTTCTGTAGAGTTGAGAAACATGAATGAGAATAAATGATGCAAACACTTTAAAGTTGGCTTCTGCTGCTTCACCAAATGTTGCTGTTACTTCTGTCAAAGAGAACTGTTGCTTAGTTCTCTTGTACTTTGTAATTAGTTCCTACAAATAATTTTTAAAAACTTTGTATGAAATTGCTATGGATATGTGTTGAAAATTTACCTGAGAATTTTGTTTTGGGGGCAAGGAGGGAAGAAAAGATAAGTGCTGGACAAAGCCGTAGAGAATATCTATGGTATAGAATACCTAATAAAATGGACGATACTTTCTATAGTTTGTTGTCTGAGAAGAGTTGAAAATTGGGTAAGCACGTACAGCATCTACACTGACCCAGAGTAGCTCTGATAATATGTACATGTCCCCACTTCATACAGTCTTCCGTTCATTTTGAATGCTGTCCACCAAAGCGCACACCCCGTCTACCAGACACTTGTTCCACAGTACAGAGAAGTGGGTTTTCAGTGGCACCTGAGATGGTTTTAAGCGTGCTGGTTAGTTTACAAGCACACAGGGTTAGAGTAACCCAGCTGCCCTGATTTTAAAAAGCTGTGGACCTGCAACAGGGCATGCAGGGCCAGGGGCAGCCCTACCCCAAAGGAGGCAAGTTTAGTGTCGGACAATTGCGTCTCAGCCATCTCATGCTTGCACATGGCAGCCCATTAGTGCACGTTCCCATCCTCTGAACGATGCAGCCTGCCCATGTGTGCACAGCTTCCGTGGTGCAATTTTCTCCGAGTTTCTGTCTCAAGCTTTACTTCCTCTGTTCATACGTCCACAGGCTTTGGAAACCAACCAACTGGTTGCTTCAGAAACCAACTGACCCTTTTCTTGTAGAAGCAAGCTCTGCTCCCTCTCCTGGGAGCTCTCGTGGCTGCAGACTCAACCAATTTGAGTCTGCCTTACAGCAGGGATGTTTTCTGACTCTATGGGGGCTTGTCTGTCTTTAGCTTTTTGCTTTCTCTTGCATTCAGAAATAATTAACAAGTAATGAACAGAAAATAAAAGGTCCTTGAACAGCACAACAGACAGGGTAGGCTACAACATTTCTGTTCCTGGTTCTTCCTTTATTGTGTGATCATGGGGGAGTTCTGCTGCCTCTTTCCCACCCAGCCTTTATCTGCCTTATTTGTTCAGACATTGAATATTCTGTCTTAGAACCTGTCTCTAATGTATCTGTACAGTGCCTAGATGAAATGAGCTCCAATTTTTACTGTAGATTCCAGGCTCTGCTGTTGAGTATACTGGATTCACAGACTTCACCTGCACTATCCTGAAAGAGGGATCTTGATGGAAGGCAATCTTGACAGAAGCTGGCCGAGCTGGTGGGCATGTTTCTGGCATGCTGGCTTTGCTTAGTAGCTGACCAACTATCCCCTGCACCACCTCTGAGCATCAGTTGGTGACCAAGAGCCAAGCACTCGCATGTTTTTATGGATGTTCTTGTTCAGGTGAGAGTAACTACTGTGGGATACTGTTAAAGGTGGATGATCAACTGGTTGATTATAAGGTAGGTGCATCTATCTGAAAGCTACTGATATTGCTGAAAACATCCTGAAAGGCTGTTTCAAATACAACATTTTTCTATTTTTCTAGCAGAGTGAACTGCTGAGTGTCACAATGGGCATTAGATCTGCAAAAGATGAAGCTGGTTTTAGTCACGCTTAGCTTTAACTCAGAGGACAAGCCAAATACTATTATCTTAACTGCATTTATCAACACAAGTGGAACCACCTGTGCATGCAGGTCACTCTGCCCTCCTTTACTTGAGCTCCTCCCTTGAGGGCTTAATCCTGCAACCCTTCTTGACACAGATAACTTTCTCTGCTGTTGGATCATCACATGCAGAGGTTTTGCAGATGAAGAGCCTCTACTCACACTTGCAGTACTGTGAGGATTCCAGACTTTTGAATCCACTGCTAACAAGATTGCTTTCATTCGCCTGTCATCAGGTATGAGGTAGGCTAAGCCACCTTGTTCCACAGGGGTATCACTTCCATTGCACATGGGCTTTCTGCTTACAATGCTTAATTTTTTCACATGTTCCCTCTTTATTAATCTGGCTGCTTCATTCTCTTACCATCGACTAGAAAGATTTTTCCCTTACAGTTTATTGGTATCTACAGATACAAGACTTCTCTTGAGCTGCATGCAGTTTATTTTTAATAGGAGAAACATGTACTGAAAGCACTTATAAATGGTTCGAGCTTGTGATTCTTAATTGTGCTCTGTGTATTTTGTGAAATACCGCTATCCCTTGCACCCTTTTTGCTCTCAGAGTTGGTGTGCTGTGTGGTAGCAATAAATGTTAAATAACCTGCCTGCCACCCAACTTTGCTTTGTGGTGCTTGTATAATTGCAGAGGCATTCAGAAATCGTGCTGTGAGGCTCTGATTTGATGGCAACATGCGAACATTTCACTGTAAACACTCTTTGATTACATGAGATTTCATTACTAGAGGTTTCTGCTCTAATATCCTCTTTCCTTTGAGGATCAGGACCAACATTACAGTAACCACATTGTTAGCAAGAGCAACATGAGATTAAGAATGTGGACTCCATTGATCTGAGAGCTTCAGAGTGAGGGTGCTAAATATTCCTTAATAAGTGGGAGCTCAACTTGGCTCTGCATAATGACTGCACAGAAGCGTTTGAATTACGTTGCCTTGAGCATGGTTTAAAAAAAAAAAAGAAATAAAGATAAAAAGAGCAGAGTAAGATTGATATCAGATTATTCACTGTTTATTTATCCCTTTATACGTGGGTAAGATACTAATCTCACATGGGAGTCTTCCCTGCAGCGGTGGTGTATGCTCGCTGCCATTCTTTCTGTGCATGGGGCTATGACTCCCCAGCATGTCAGCAGGCCGAGTTTTACACTTACAGCCAATATTCGGACTGCAAAACAAACACTCTTTATATCTTGAATCATGCAAATAGGTGTCAAAGACCAGGTGTGTGACCACTGAGTGTGTGAAACGCTGTGGACCCCTGCGGCTCCTGTGCGCCGCGCAGGCAGTTTTACCAGCTGTACAGCGCAGAAAGTGCTGAGTGCCGACACTGGAGCCGCGTGGGCATTAGCAAAACACTGTTTGCCCCAGCACACTGTTGGGCCCACTGGGCTCTGGCTCTGTTACAAAGATATCGAAAACAGTTCTCTTGTCTCCTAATAAAACTCTATTAACATCCTTGTTACTCCACCATGTGCACCTTTGTAATTAACAGCTCACAGATGTTGTATTTTCTTCCTTGATGTTTCCCTTCCCTCTATTTTTACCTTGTTTCCTTTTGTGAGTTGGCAAGGCAGTGTTGAGCTTGGTACTAGCTTCTCTTGACAGTAAGCATTAAGCTGTTGCAAGCGTCTCCCTCAGACTGTTAATTATCTTGGAATAATTAATTAGTGAATGCATTTGCTTTGTGCCAGCTCCCTTTCATTGATGAAACCTAGGCTGAACTTGTGCAGTCCCTTCCAGCCCTGGTCCCTGGCCGTGGCGCCAACCATTCCATTTGGTGGAAGAGATTGTTTTCTAGTTCATGTGCTGTAGGAAGACTCAGTGCTACTAGTGCAGGGTAGAGAGTACTGCTGCTGCCCCGAGCGGTGTGGTGCTGGCTGGTGTGATGTTGCAAAGGTAGGCTGGGAAGTGCTAGTTGGGTTTCTCTGTGGTCGCACATCCCAGGCCGTGAGTCACGCAGTCACTGCGTCTGTGTTTCTGTATTTTGGCTCCTTTAATAGGTTCACATATTTGGCTTGTTAGGTTTTAATGCAACACAAAATTTTGGATAGGGTTGAGTGAAGCTACTGCTGACTCTGGATCAAGGCAGGCTGGAGTGCAGGTTCTCCTGAGACCCCATCCCATTTTTCAGGGCTGACTTCCTGGGTTTTGATCAACAGCATCAGCTATAGCCTTTACACCCATTTAGTAGTTTTCCACCTCTTTTTTTAGCTTGAGGTCCTGATTCCACTTCTCTAGAAGCTGCTACACTGGCACTGCCTTGAGTTAATTTCAGATCTGTCCCATGGGAGCTGCACTGGGGACTTGCTTGAGTCACCTAGAGCACGAAAAGCCATGGCAGGTGGCCTTGTATAAAAAGATTGGGACAAAAAGTCAGGAGAATTCTGAGACTGCAACTCAGCCCCTGCAGATAGCCCCACACAGAGCTCTGCAGTCACATCCCTTTGGAATCATATTCTGACTGTGTAAGGCCGTGGGGTGCAGCCTTTCTGCCACCTCCTCCTCCTCTTCCTCCTTCCAGGACACTGCCACTAACACCCTGCTTCCTGCAGCAGAGCCGCTTTGCTGGGTGTCAGAGGTGGGCACACAATCTGTTTCACAGATGCCGTATCGGCTTTTAAGGGAGCCTCTCTTTTCATCAGACTCCTCATGATCAGACGTGGTAGATTCAAAAGCCCTTTGTGAAACCTTGGGACCTCTCCCCTTCCTTCACCTTGGAGCCATCCAATCTCTCTGCAGCCTTGTATCAAACTGCTGTATTACAAAGCAGAGGGTGGGATGTATTGTACTTACAACAACTGCAGCTCGGCTTTTATCCCAAATGGGTATATATTGTTTTCAGGTCTGTGTGAAGGAGGAAGTTCAAATGAAACCTAAAAATACAAGGAGTGTTGACCTTCAGGAGATGTTTCCTATACCAGCAGCTCAACTCAGTCTGCGGTTGCGGCTGCTTTTCCTGGCTGCAGACGCAGAGAGGCTGAAATGAGCAATCAGCTTGTTTATGGCAGGTTTTAGTGCTTCACTAGTATAATAAAAGAGGCTTTCGCAGAAGGGATTTGGTTCTCGTGTACTTCAGTGTTTTCTGCTCCATTTTGCTCCATAAAACCCAGGCTCTTGTTTACAAGAATTAGCAGCTTCCCAAGGTTTCTGCTGATTTTGAGGAATCAACCCCTTGCAGCTATGTGACACCACCATGCAGCTCCCGCTCCACCCGGTGCTTGCAGAATGACTGTTCCCTACGTGCGGTTGAGCACTTGGATTAAACACCTGCACAAAACAATTGGCACAACCCAAAGGGCTGTTAGAGGCTCCATATCCTGTTTGGGAATCACTTCAAGTGAAATTAATGATTCTTCTCTGCACGCAGACTTTTTAAAAAGGAATCTGTTTTTATATGTGCAATTAATCCAAAGCAGTTGGTGTGCGCTCTGTACGGTTACACATCAGTAAGAGAGCAACTTTATGGCTTTTAATTCCATAGGGCATGTGGCGTTTAAGACAACAGCATTTAAGACAACAAAATCCTCACATAGGTGGTAAATGTGACACACGCATATTCCCCTGTCCACTTACCTTTTCTCAGTTTTGAAGTGAGGGGGAGAATGTCTTATTTGAAAGGCATTTGTGTATGTGGTCCCTGCATTACATAGCTATTGTATAGAGCTATATTATTTTCATGGCAGAGATTCAAATAAAGAAAAGTTCCAGTTGACTTTGTGTGCTGATCCACGCAGTGCTGCTAGCACTTGTGATATTATCACAAGTCTTGTGATAGTTAACATTCTGTCTTAAAGCTCCAGGCTCTCTCATCACATGCTTGTTTGAATCTCAAGTCTTCTTTAAAAATATGAAAGGGCCTGTGTCTCTCCTAGCTGCAGAGAACAGCTTGAAATATCACTTTATCTCCTAAGAGCCAAAATATCAGGAGGCAGGTAGTTTTCCCAAAAACTTCACCCCTCTCCCCCCCACATGTCTGGAAAGAGTCCCATTTAACTGTTATTTGCTTGGAGCTGGATGCAGGATTTTGAGTGACTGTGTTTAATGTCGGGAGTGGTCAACCTGTGTTGTTTTTGTGGTTTGATGCTTCAGATGAAGGCGGAATCGCATTATTAGAGCAGATAAATTTTTCATCCAGGGATGCTATTTTAATACAATTAATTGCTCCCCTGTAGGTTGCTTCTCCACAGCCCTCTTCACCCTGAACCAGTGCTTACCCCAGGATCTTCTAAATGCATAGGAGCAATTGAGTTTCTTTTGGTCTGTCAAGTAATTTAGCAAATAATAGTTTCCAAACAGACATGACCCCGGTTTTGTGTAGTAGAGTTCACATATCTGAGTCAAACAGGATAAATATAATGAATCCTGGTGGACCAACTGTTCTTAATGCTTCTGCATATGTGGCCCAATGCGAACAGTAGTGTTTTAAGCCTATACTACAACAGTAAAAATCTATTGTTCCACTTTTAGCTGAAATCTAGTTTCTGTATTTTTATTTTCCTCTCTTGTAGTTCTGGTTCAACTGTGCTAAACAGATCTGCAAAAAGACATGCAATTTTAGTTGAATATTTAAAATAAAACTGAATTGAAGGACCCCCTAACACTGTTTTAGAATCAAGCTATTAAAATCCGAGGACACTCACAAATTTGCCACTTCTTGTGAAGAAACAAACCTGTCTGTCATCTAAACCAAGCTATTTTCTGAGCCCAGTCTAAAGGCATTTTCCCCTGTTTACACTAAGTTGGACTGTGCAGTCTGTGACTACGCTAGACATGCCACTGAAGCCATGAAATACTTACATACAGATAGTGGAACAACCTGTCTGACGCGTGTTTTAAATCAGGAAAGGCCTGTAGATGGTGCTGTAATCTAACTGGAAAAAGCGGGTTTACCATGAGGCTGGATGGAATTTTCTTAGACTTTCTCAGAAGTTGAATTCGGATCTACTTTTCCTAATTTCATACTTGCATGATTTTGAGTTTTAAGTAATCGTGTCAAACTCGGTTCACTCGAGATGAATAGGTAAAGAACCTGCAGGTGGACTCCGGTACCATGGCACACCCCATCTTCCCCATACACCCGTACAGCTTGAGCTGGCATCAGGCTGGCACCATGGAATATTTCAGAGAAAACTGTGCCATTGACTTGTCTACATACTTCAGTCTCAGAAAGGTCTGAATGTCCCAAAAGTTCAGGGCTCTTGCACAACGATAGACTTTCTCCGGGAGAAGGAAATGGGCAAAAGAACACAGGTAAAATGATTTGGGTTTGCCACCAGCCTCGTTTTTCACTAACTCGGCCCTCCCAAGAAGCCTCCTAGCAATAACCTACAGCTTACGTCGCAGCGGGCTAGCTGTGGGTGTCCTGCCTGCAGGAGCTGTGGAGTGCCAACTTTACCAGTTAAGCAGATTTTAGGAGAAATAATTTTGCCAAAGAGTTGACTGTCTAATTACGAGCCTCCCTCAGTAACTGCAGGCTCAGTGTCTCCCTCCCCGACTGTGAGTTATTATTGGATTCTTTACTCTCTTTCATAAACTGCTGATTGGTGGCAGATTGTTTAGCAGCTGCCACCTGCTATAGTGCTTGTTGAATAAATTTCCCTTTTTAGTTCTAGAATAGCCTTCGTCTGCTAACAGCTCTGGAGGCATTTAAGGGGGAAAGGGACAGAGAGAATGTGGAGTTTTTTTGGCAGAGTTCAGTACTGGTCCACTGCAATTCTGTGAGTCTTGGGCCCCAAAACAGTAGAGTCTGTAAATATGCACTTTAAGTGTGAATAATCTCCTCTCTATTCAGGAAGGATTTAGACATGGCCTAAGTTCTACTCATTTTTCAGGATGTAAGTACTCTCCTGACCTGCAGTTTTTGGTCATCTGGAGCCAGGCTTGAGTGCTCCACTGAAACAGGGCTTTTGTGAATCCTAAATGGCCATTAAAGGTTGTTCTGTGATTGAGATGATACTTCAGTCCCAGAGAGACTATGGACTATGTAATTTAAGGAGAAACTGCAGGGAGAGCACTTGTCTTCTGAGGGCATATATTTTGGGATACTAAAGTGGTGGAAGATGCTGATGCTGGAGGAGAACGCTGCTCTGCAGTTACATCTCAGCACAGGGACCGCTCCCGTGAGCTCCCGTCTTCATGCTTATCTCGGCAGCTACAGGGCTAGTTACCATCTGTATCTGCAAAACCTCTTCCTCAGGAAAGATCTCAGTGACTCCGAGGGCAAAGGGAAATGATGGAGATGTAGCAGCACATGTCTTAAAAACTCTTTGCATATGGGAGGGTGATAGGGATGATCCCATAAGGGATGATTGAGGAGACAACTGTTTTTTCCCCTGCATCTCTCAGTATGTCTTGGCCAACAGGGTAAATCTTCCCAGCTGCTTCACCCCACTCAAAGCAGCTCTGAGTCCACTTCTTACAGGTAAAATTAAAGGATCTGTTTGAGTAGGAAATCTGATTCCCCCCCCACCCCCAGCAGAAAATCCAAGAGGAAGGGGAAAACTAGCATGCAGCTTCTGCACGTAGGTAACTGACCAGTCTCTCCCTTCTCACCACATGTCTGTGGTAGGAGTCAAGGCTGTTTAAATCGAGTAGGTGGGTGTTGTGAGCAACTGATAAATTCCTCTCTTGTAACAGCTGCCATCACTTTTGTCAGGGAACTTCTTTAAGAACAAGAATAGGAGGGGGTAGTGCCCGTTGTTCTGGCCAGAATCCAATTTGGATAATTGCATTCTGCCTACCTAAAATTGTAATGGCATGTTTATGCTTCCCATCTCTGTAATGCCTGAGGATCCTTTGCTTGAAACTTGCTATTTAAATATGAAGTTATTAGTTGAGTCACCAACATTCATTTTATTCTGTATTTCAATCAATAAATAATGGTTCTTATTCAGTTAGTACAGACCGTTTATAATAATATTATTTTAGTGGATCCACACTAATAATATATTCTAATATA
>NW_009945735.1:0-1305 GCF_000696875.1 Nestor notabilis
CAGACAGGTCCTGGCACAGTGCCTCCCATCACACCGCGTCCCCTCGAGCCCTGTGGCCCGGGTGCTGCTGCCGAGAGGGAGCTGTGTCCTGGGATGGGGCTCTGCGGGAGGCTGCACCTCTGCCTTGTGGCACCGGGCATGCCTGGCCATCTCCCAGGACAAGTGGCACAGCCTGGGTCAAAGCCCACCTCGGCTGTTGGAGCACATCAGAGCTGCTCAACCCTCTTGCTCCTGGCTGTCTTATGTGAGCTGCAGGGTGCCTGGGTCGGGTGGGCAATGCCTGAACCTCCCTGGTGGGCCACCAGCCGTTGTGTTCCCCCATGTCCAGCACCCCGGGGTCTGAGTCACCCTGTGGAGCCAAGAGGACTTGTGAGTGGAGGTGCTGCCCCTGCCCTGCCACAGGGACCAGGGAAGAGAAAGCAAGCGAGGGGTAAGGGTGAGGGTTGGTGGTGGTGCCGCAGCACCCAGACAGTCCAGGAGGTCCCAGGTCCTGGCTGTCATCTCCATCATGTCCTGATACAGTCCTGCGTGTCATCTCCATCCTGTCCTTATCCATGTAGTGCTGCCTCTGTGCCCCAGTTCATCCCAGAAGAGGGGAGCAGGAAATCTCAGGCAGACTTAAGGAAGGTGAATGGTGTGGTTCTCTGTTTGGGAGACCTCCTGGCACCCCCAGGGAGCAGCTGGAAAGCACGGCTCACTTGGCCACGCAGCTTCCACCTGGTGGTCAGGGTCCCTCTCCTGCCGTGGGGGGGTTGCAGACCGCAGGGCTCTCCAGCCAGCATCATTAACTGCACTAATTACTTGGCTGAAGGAAGATGGGCTGGAGGGGGGTTGGTGGTGACAGCTGTGTTCCAGCTCAGCTCCTCAGGGCACTGCTGAGTCCCACATCTATCCCTCAGGGCGTCATTAAGGCAATTAAAATGGGAAGTGTTAACAGCAGTAGCGGTTCTGGCGGCTTCCCTTCCGCTTCCCTGTGTCTCCCTTTGCTCCCGCCTCAGCTCCGGAGCTTGGCAAGGGGGGGAGTTAAGTATCTCTGCTTTAGTATCTGATTCCAGCTTCCCTCCAGGCTGGTCAGGGCAGCGGGAAGCCAGAGACGCCCACGACAGATCCCGGGTGGCAGCTCGTGCTTCCCCTGGGATTGTCTTCCTGCCTTCAGGAGAGGTGAGGAGGAGGAGGGCTTTGCCGGAGATGCTTTGCTGCAGGCGCGGTACGAACTGCAGTGCTGCCATCGCAGTTGTTTCTCTGTGCGGACATCTCAAGCCTCTGGGAGATTCGTACCACAGGCTGGAGCTCGGGGCTTGACTA
>NW_009945735.1:1446-7962 GCF_000696875.1 Nestor notabilis
CATCAGCTGGCTGGTCCCTTGGCTGCGTGTCCAGTAGCTGCGGTTGCTTCCAGCCCTGCAGGCAGGATAAGCCCTGTCATGTCTCTCCTTCCTGGGTGTGGGGGGCTTCATCCCCCAAATAAATGCTGGTTCAGTGCTGCTCCCATCGGTCCCAGTGTGTCTGTCACTGCAGACACCGAGCGGGGCTGCAGCTGCTTGGACCCAGGGGCTGGGGGCTAAGGGGAACGTCTCGGGTTTGAGGCAGTGTCCCTGTGTTTCTGAGGCTGCCATCCCCTGAGTGCCAGTGAGGACTGCCTGCAGGGCCTCTCCAGCAGACCTGATCCCATTCCCAGCCTGGCTTTGCATTGCTTTTCCTTGGCTTAGTCCCAGAGCTGCCCCCCGCACCGGGCTCCTGCTTTGGGAGCAGCACTTACCTGCCATTGCAGTGCATGTCCTTGCCCGTGGCAGGGGGTTGGAACCAGATGTGCTTTAAGGTCCCTTCCAACCCAAACCACTCTGTGATTCATTCTCTGTGCCTGTGCCCCTGGGAAGGGGACAGGGGATCACTCTGTGGAGCATGGAAGCTGCTCTGTGCTATTTTTGCTTGGCTGGAGTTGGATCCTGCCTCCTGCACAGGCACCTCTGGGGTTCTCTGAGACGCCCCTCTGCAGCGGGGTCGGCTGAGGACGGGCTCTCTGGAGGTGGTGAGGAGCCCTGCTGTCCCTGGGGAACATGGAGCAGATGTGGCCCTGCCTCGCAGGGCTCTGCTCGTGCCATGTGTGTTTATTTTGAGCTCCAGGCAGCCCTGGTGTGTGCACTGGCAGTGCTTCTCCAGCACACCGCTGGAGCACAGGATCCCGGGCACAAGGGAGCAGCATCAGCTGTGTTTGCTGAGGTTCATGCTGAGTCCAGGATGGGCTCACCCTGGATTTGAGACCTTC
This sequence comes from Nestor notabilis, assembly GCF_000696875.1. Taxonomy (NCBI): domain Eukaryota; kingdom Metazoa; phylum Chordata; class Aves; order Psittaciformes; family Psittacidae; genus Nestor; species Nestor notabilis. The sequence continues at coordinate 2,367 of NW_009945735.1, forward strand.
TCAGGACTCTCCCCATGGGACCCCCCCCAAATTGTGTCCTCCCTCTTAGCCTGCAGACGGACCCTGCCGAGCAAGGCCAGACCGTGAGTGCGGAATGTTTGGCCTCACTTGAATCTCCCTTTGTTAAGTGCCTGGGTGACACTTTGCTGTCTTTGGGATGAGCTAGCCGGCTCAGTGACACTTGGAGTCCTAGAGATGTCACTGCATGAGCCAGGTGTCCCTCCAATAACAGAGATGAGGCTTGCCCGAGGCAGGGAGGTGGCAGGGTGACAGAGACACATGGGACCCAATGGTGCTGCCGGGGAGCCCTGGCATGTGAAACCTTGCAGCCGTGAGACCCCTGATGCACAGGAGAGCCCTTTAGCCTGAAGAAAGTTGCTTTAAACCCCAGAGAATGCCCCGCATGTGGGAGCTGCAGGATCCTGTCTTGGCTGATCAAGGTAAAGCTCCAAAGCAAGTCCTGTGGGGCATTCAGAGAGCCCCTGCCCTGCTTTCCTGCACGGGCAGCAGCCTGGCTGCTGGAAGCTGGCATCCTGGAGGGATGGTTACCTAACAGTGCTCCATTCCCTGCAGCAGCTCGGGCTGGTGGGAACTTGCCTTGCTCAGGAGAGCATCCTTCAAGGCTGTGTCGCTGGTTTCAGTCATGGGGAAGGACCAAGGAGCTCCCTGCTGCGACCAGCACCAGAAAAGCCTCTGCCCAATTGCAAGCCAGTGGCTTCCTCAGGTGTGAGCACTGGAGGTTTCTCTGGGCAGCTGTTTCTTTACCTCAAAGCGATTTTTCAGGGACATATCGGTGGCTAAATATGGGCTTGTGGCCTCAAAACATGCAGCGGAGCTGGCGGTGAGCGGTGCAGAAGGGAGCTGGGGGTGGAGGGGGAGCTGGCAGCAACACGTCTTCTTGCAGCAGGGAGAAGAGCTGCTCTGGGGGTGGTTTGATCAGCGGCCTCTGCTTTGCAGGTGCATGGAAAAGAATACAACAAAGCCCACTTTCCCCTTTTTCCTGCCCTTTTTCCCTTCCTCATCTTTTTTTCAGACCTTCAGATTTCTTTCTCAGCCAGAATGATTAAATAGGGTGATTAAAAAGAAAGTTGCCACGCACACAACTCTGTCGTTGGCTTCGTTAGGATGTGCTGGTCAAAAGCTTGTACTGTTTGGTCTGGCAAGGTGCTCCCAGCCTTTGGAAATGATGCTGTTCCTCACTGGAGTCAGCCCCAGACCTTCTGCTAATTCCTGATGAAAGGGGAGCCAGGCAGGGATAAGAAGCCTCAGCTTTCTCCTGGGTTGGGAACTGGTTGGGAACCTGGGTTGAGACCCTGAGCTGGAGCAACTGTGCTCTGAGGCAGAATTGGTTACAGACTAATGAATTCCTTAGTTATTAATTACAGTGTGTGTGTGTTGAGGTGCTGCAGGAAGGGTTGTTGTGATTATAGAGTGCAGGACAAGAGCTGCTCCTCGGTGCAGACAGTTGGAATGTCAGCAGTGATGCACAAAGCGCTCCCATTACAGGGTGGTTTGATGCTTAATGTTCTTTCATTTAAAGGGTCTGAAAAATTAAACACTTTCCATCAGGAGGGTGTAGCAAAGCCCTCTCTACTGCCTCTCTCTCTGTGTGCTCTAAAAGCTGCTCAGTGTGAGTGCTGGGCAGCTGTGCTGAGAGTTTTGCACACTGAAGGTGAGAAATGGGTTTGGTTGTTCCCAAAGGGGGATGTCCCACTGCAGCCCTGGCACTGGGGGTTCTTGGTGGCTCCCCGGGAGGTGGGTTTTGGCTGGTGGCAGTGCTGGGTGCCCCTGGCTCTCTGCTCAGCAGTGAGGAGCCAGTGCTGCCTCACTAAACCCTCTCCTGTTTTCTCTTGCAGATCTTCCGGCGAGCTGACAAGAATGGTGAGTGCTGTGTTGTGCCACTGCTGGTCTGGGTGAAGCAGCACAGCCCATCCCTGCTGGGAGGTTTGGCTGCAAGAGTGAAGGAGGATAAGGGCAAGCAGCTCTCTGGCTGCAAGAAAAATGCTTTACTGCTTTGCCTGGAGCAGAGGGTTTGGGAAGTGGGCTCCCAATTCACTGTCCATGTAGGACAGAACCTTTCCCAAGCCCTTCTCCTAGCTGCACGCACACGATCTCTCATCTGCATTGCCAGCCCAGGGGCCACCAGGCTTCTGCTCCATCCCTTGCAGGGTTAATTCAGTCTCTGCACTCAGTCCAGGGTTTTACTGGTGGCCCTGGCATTTGAGAGGCTTTTCTACCTGGTTTACAATCTGGCACACAGACACAAGTCCAAAATCACAAGTCACTTCCCTGAGCCTTCCCACCCCCTCCTTGGCTCCTCTCCTTCATGGTAGCCTGTAGGCTCCAGGAGCTGCTTTTTTTGCAGATCAAAATGCAGCCCAGGAGCTGAAGTCCTCCTCAGAGGGGAAAGAAAAAGCTCATGAGTCAGTGGAGAGGTTTTCTTTCTATAAGAGCCTGATGCTGTCCTCACTGTGCCATTTGTAATGGACTCTTCTTGGACAGTCATTGAAGTACTGAGTGTCCACATCTCTTTTCTCTAAATGTTGCAGTGAGGTCTCTTGGAAGGGGCAGAAATTCCCACCTGGAACTCCAGCAGCAGTGGCCCTGCGTGCCAGCACTGCTGGGGTTTTGATGGGGACTGGTGGGACACGCTTTCAATGAGAGCTCTGCTCTAATTACTATGCACAACATGCCCGAGCGGCCCACACTCCGGGTGGAGAGGCTGCTGGGAGGATCACTGGGGCCTGGATGCTGCTTTCTGCAGATATATAATTATTCTTCCCTTTTATTTCCATGCAGATGATGGGAAGCTGTCATTTGAGGAGTTCAAGAACTATTTCGCTGATGGGATCCTGAGCTCAGAGGAGCTGTGGGAGTTATTCAGTGGCATTGACAGGCGTCACTCAGAGTAAGTACTGTGGTGGCACAGAGGAGGGGAGATGAAGGGGGATATAAAACTGCTTGCCTGTATGTGGAGGACATTTGGAGGAGGGTGTGATAAATAGGTTTATCTCACCCTGACTCTCTCTTGTAACACGCAGATGTTAAAACCCATTGAACACCAGCTACGAGCATTGGTGAGGAGGGAAACCAGGCGTTTTGAGAACAGTCGTTCTCAGATTCACTGCAGCTCTGTAAATACAAGCATCCATTTAAGATTACATTACATTAGTTTGGAAAATGTATTCCAGAAAAGCACAGCTCTCTAGAGCAGGTTGTGTCTGCAGGAGGAGCGTGTGATGGTGTGAGGACGATGCACAGACTGTGCAAAGTCACAGGCTTTGCCACTGCTAACACAGGGAACTGCTTTTCACTTACGTAAGAGCTGCTTTGCACCAGGAGTGGCTCTGTGAGTGTAACTGTGAATTTAGGCCAGCTTCTTTTAAAAAAAGAAACCCCCAACGAACAGGAGAAGTTGTTGCACTGAGCCCTGGTTTCCTCTTGCTGGTGCTATCTAGAGGAGTCTGTTGGGCTTGGCTGCGTTTCTCATCCCAGTCGTTTGGATATTGGCCTTGCTGGGGTCCCTCTGCCCAGCTGGGACTGTGACCCAGTGGGTTTTGGCACTGGAAGAAACTGGCTGTTGATGAATTGCCTGTCTGTTCAAATGGAAGGGTCTGTGCAGCGAGAAGGTGGCTGCAGCTTCCTCCTGGTCTTGGGTGGCAGGCTCAGCTCTGGCTCCTACCACTTCCCTGGCACACCAGGAAGCATCTCCTGCCCCTCTCTGATGCTTTTGTCCAGGGCAGTGTCTGAGCACGTCCCCGCCAGGGAGAGGTGGCTCAGAACGGCCATAGCTGCACACACTGGTTGCAGGGCGTTACAGGGAGCCAGGGCAGTGGCACAGAGGACCCCTGCCATGCCGAGGTGCCAGCAGCCACCAGGTGTCACCGGGCCACTGACAGCAGATACCCAGCGGTCCCTGGCTGCAAGTCCCCACATCTTCCACCCAGGGCTGGAGGAGTGGGGATGGTTCACTCTGCTGGGTGTTGGGTAGACTCATGTGCATGAGCACAGGGTGAGTGCAGGGGACAGCCTCAGTTGGAGCAGGTGGGAGTGGGATGGGGACTGGGAGGTGATAGCAGGGAATTGTATGTGATTTCTTCAGCATCATTCCTAGCTCGTGGAGGAGGAGGAGGATGAGGTGGGACCTCACAGGGAGGGAGCCTGGCACTCAGGCTCTTGTCTGGTAAGAGGCATCTCTGTCTGCAGAGCCACCTGCCTGATGGGACAAGGGACTGGGAAAGACAGTCCTCAGGGAACCATGACCCATCTGTCCCCAGGGGCTGCCCAGGGACTGCACAGCAGCAGGTGAAGGAAATCAAGCAGTGTTCAGTGCGTCGAGCCTCACATAGGTCTCTGGCTCTGTGTGTAGAGCTGGAGTTTCTGGCATTTGTTTTTGGGGTTGTGCAGAGGGACTTGCTCCTTTACAACCTCTGGTGTCTTGTAAGGGCTGTGCTGGTGTCCCATTGTCCCCCTGGCAGGGGGTGTTCAGCCCCTTGCCCCGGGCTGCCTGCTTGCCTGGCACTTGCAGAGCTGGCTGAAGTTTGCTGCCAGATTCAGGAGTTACTACCTGAGGTAATGCTCCAGTACTGCAAAGCTGGAAAGCAACTACAAGCTCTACAAGCAGATCTGGTGTGCTCCTTTCATGTCCCATAGCTTTTCTGATGATGGGAAAGTTTCACCCTTAATCCAGTGGGTGGATTTGGCACAGGGGTGCTGTGTTTATCAGGTCTAAGCTGAAACTTGTGTTTCTATGTCAGTGCCAACCTGATCCAAGCAGAGACAGTAACAGAGACCTTCATACCCAGGCGCTCTCTGTGTCTGGGTAACACAGCACTGCCCAGACACGTCCTGATCCTCACCCATCACTGCAGACCTGCAGCTGCTCCTCTGGGCCACAGAGCTGATGTCTGGGAAGATGAGTATTTCCAAGGTCTCACACATCACTTGTTCTCCTTCCAGAGAGCCCATGGCACCGCGCTCTCCTCCTCTCCCTGCCCTTCCCACCCCATCTTCGCTCCACCTCCCAGCCACCCAGTGCTCGGGTGGGATGCTGTGGCCTGTGCAGCAGGCACCTCGTGGGGTTGGGCTCCGGTTTTATGTTTCCCCACCAGGCTTTTTTGTTCTGCATTTCTGAAAAATGGTCTGTTTGGCTTCAAACTGTCTCCATGATCTAATTCTCTGATGTTTACGAATTCAGCTCTTCATTGCAGTTTGGTACCACAGCTAGGTCCATTGTGTAGTTTAGCTTGGCAGAGAGCTCTACACTGTTGCAGACAGATTCATCCGTCTGGAAAAGTGCATTTTCATCCACTGAAACATTGGGTGAGAAGACACAAATGTTTTTGAAGGGATGAAGAAGCCCCAGTGGTGCAGAAGCATCTTGGGAGATGCACAGTTTGCTCCCTGAGTGTCTGTGTCTGCCTGCAGCCCGGCCAGACGGGTGGCAGCAGAGCCCAAGGTCTCATGGAACCACTTAGCAGAGAGTCATAGAATAATTGAGTGATTTGGGCTGATGGTACCTTAAAGCTCATCCAGTTCCAACCCTTGCCACGGGCAGGGACACCTTCCACTAGAGCAGGTTGCTCCAAGCCCCTGT
>NW_009945735.1:8313-16248 GCF_000696875.1 Nestor notabilis
TGCTGTTCCCCAGAGCTGGATCAGGGCTGCAGGGGGGGTCTCAATGTTGTTACAAATGGCTTTGGACTGAATGTTGCAGTGTTGTATAGGTTTCATGTCATGTTTGCAGAGGATTCTGAAACCTGCCCAGGGAGTGTTGCAGGGACCTCATGTGTCTTTCTCTCCTCATGTTGGGAAAACTTAGAAAACTAAGGTCTGGGAAATCCTCCTTTGCATGAGAGTGGTCAGATGGTGGTGGCAGGAGTTGGGTGCAGGCTGCCCAGAGCCTTTGTGTGTGTGATTTTGAGCCACAAGTGGAAGTAACCTCAGGCCTCTGGTTCTGTGGAAGAAGGGACTTGTGTGAACTTTGCTTCCCTTTCTTTAGTCAGAGGCTCAGGGCTGCAGTTTGTGCCAGCCTGTGAATGATGGCGAGTGAAGCACTGGGTGGCACTGGAAAGGTTTGGGGATGGCAGCAGAGGTTCCCAACACGATAAATGGGAAATATAAAAACTTCCCATCTGCTTTGCTGAGCTGATTGCTGTTTTCTTGCATCAATTCCAGGCACATTCTCACCAAATCCCAACAGCATAATGATGACAAGATCCTTCATCATCAGTTCAAGCTTAATTACAGTTAATCAGTGGTTTGAGCACAGTCAAAATACAGCTATGTAGAAATGTGGAGAGGCTCAGGATGAGTGTTTTGGAGGCAGAGGATGGCTCTTCTCTTGGAGTGGGAGAGGGGATGGATGGCAGAGAGAGGAGCAGAGCAAAGCCTGTTGCATCCCAGCAAAAAGGGTTGGGATTTGATGTGCAGTTCTCCTAGTTTCTGATATGAAGTAACTTCTGGTAGCGTGAAAATGGCACCATTGGTCTGTGCTCTGCTTGCAGTTCTCTGTCCTGCCCTGAACTGCACCCTGGGGCTGCTGTGGGATGTGGGAAGAGGTGTCCATGCAGGGCTCCTGGTGGAGCAGGCTGTGCTGGGAAGGGAGCACATCTTCCACTCGTCAGCTCCCCAGGGGCTGACTTTTGCCACAAGATCTTGGTGTCTGGTTCAGTGTTCAACTGTTCACTGGTTTAGGTGTTGATCAGTTGCTTGTTTTTAAGTAGCAAACAGACAAGATGGAGTTATTAATGATTTCTGGCCTCTCCTTAAGAGCCACAGGGTTGGAATTGATTGTAGCTCATTGCTACATGGATGCTTGCTCACTGGAGCCAAGGTGGGGAATGAGGCCACCTTCTTCCAGGCCCAGGGTCTCAGTGGGGACAGATGCAAAAGCCTGGATAACGTATGCCTGGGGTGTTTCACCGTGTGTTTTGTTATCTTGTGTCCATATCCCCCCTTTGGTGACTTTTACCCATCTCTTGGCTAGGAACCAGTGGCTGCAGTTACTACTCCAGCTCGTGGGTCTTGCAAGCAGTGCTGTGGATGCTGCAGTGCCAGGTCGCTGGTGGCAGTGCAGCAGCAGCGGCAGTGCAGCAGCAGTGGCTCTGCAGGCTCCAGGCAGCTTTCAGGGATCAGTGGAAAAATTAAGAAGGAGCAAAGCATTTTTCCAATCAAAACTTGTGCTTCAAGCCCCAGTTGCTCCATCCCGCAGAGCTGGGGTCAGGTGCATGGAGCTGCTCAGAGATGGGGATCAGCAAAGCTTGATGGAGTGGAGGAGGCAGAAGAAGGGGCTGTGTCTTTGCTGATTTATCTGTATTGCATCCCAAGGGAAACACTGTTTGTTTTCATCTACTTTCAAACCTGTCTGCAGTGCCAGGACAGTGCAGCAGAGAAGCAGCTTCTGCAGTAGCTGTTGAGAGTAGAGGAGCCAAATCACATCCTAAACCTGCCTGTCTCCATTGCCTGAGAAGGCACCTGATGCCATGAGCTAAACAGAGGGTCTGCAGTGAAGTCTCACACCAAAATTCATCTTTTGAAACACTGCCTATTACTAAAGAACACTGAGTGGCAGCCCAGCAGAAAGAGACACAGGAACCAGCCTTTGATGTTTGGGGAAAAGCTGTAGAAAGATTTTGCTTAAATAATTATACCTGCTCCTGGCATGGTATATTGAACACTTTGCACACTCTCCTCTAATTCTACCTCGGGGTGTTTTTGCCCCTTTGCCCTGTGAGCAGCATCAGAGGGGACACAGGGTGATGTGGTTGTGGTTTGACTTCCCCTGGGCAGCATCACTGCTGCCGTCCTCATGCTTGGAGCATGGCAAACTCCAGGTATCACCAGTTCCTCCATTTGTGACAGCACTTAAACACTTAAAAAAGACTCTCTCATGCTCTCCTCCACTTTCCCAATCAGAATTAGAACTGGTTGTAATCATTGTGGGGATTTTGAGACAGCTGAATGTCTTGAGTGGAGGCTGATTTGAATGCATGATACCATGGGGCATTTCCCTCCAGGGATGCTGGGCATCACAAGCAGCTCTACCTCCATGGCTTTGGCCACCTGAGTGGATCCAACCACTTTGTACAAACCCATGTCCCGTCCCAAAAACATGTGGCTGTTTGTGGGTGCTTCCTCCTCCCTCTCCACCCTAGCAGCACCTTTGTGAGCGACAGGAGGGACCTGTCCATGCCCTGCAGGGATGCTAGCACTGACTCTCCACTGCAGTGCTCTCTCTTTCTGAAATGGGATGTGGGGCTGACCCCCACCTACAGGTATTTGGACTCAGATATCAGTTTTAATGGCCTTCACATCAGGAACAAGCCCTCTTACGGGCTGTGAAGCCATCCAGGGAAGGGGAGGAGCACCCATGGGGCAGGTGAGAGAGGAGGGGGCCTGTGCCATGGGGCAGCCAGCAATGAGGACAAACGAGGTAAAAGGGGACAGGAGGAGGGAGCCCTGGCCAAATGCTCGACACCTCTGGGAGAAGAGGTTGGGTTGAAGGAGCAGCTTCTGGGGTGGTCAGCTGCAGGCACAGAAATGGGGCTGCCTCATCAGCCCAGGGGCACAGGGCACTGCCTCCCCTCCCCTCCATCCCGGCCTCGTCCTGCTGTCACAGACACTCACAGCACATTCCAGCTCAGGAGATGTTGGTGGAGCAGCTTTGCTTGCTGCTTCAGCTCCCAAAGCAGAAGTGATGCTCTGCAGCGCTGCCTGGGTGCTGCAGGTGCTGAGCACAGCTTCTGGGCTGCTGCCTCTAAACTCGTGCAGCCTTTTCCTAGCGAGCAGTCAGTCTGTTGGGGGTCAGGACAAGCCCTCAAGACCCTGCTCACTACAACTGCTCTTCCCAAACCAGCCACCACATCTAACAAGAGCTTGTTTCTCTGTTTCTTGCAGTAACGTGGACACGGAGAAATTGTGTGGTAAGTAGAGTGATGTTCAGAGGGATACCCCTCTTGAGGGTCTGTGGTGGGGCTTTGTGCACATCTGATCTGGGCAATCAAATGGCATTTGACAGTCCCTGTGCCTCAATCCCAGCTCAGAGGGCATCCGTGCTTTTCCCAAGGGGAATGGGACACATTGTCCCTAGGGATAGGAGAGGACTCTTCATTCCAGCCCAGGTGGGATCATGACTCTGGGGAGACAGTGCAGGGCTGTGTGCAGGAGGCAGCAGGGGCAGGGCAGGCAGAGATGGAGGTCTGTGGTCTTCTCACTGTGCTCTTCTCTCCTGCTACAGATTATTTCTCAGCGTATCTTGGAGAATACAGGAATGTGCTTTCTGCCCTGGAAGCCCTCAACTCTGCGGTCCTGGCAGCCATGGACAAAACCAAGCTGGTGAGGATGGGCCCATGGGAGGGTCGTGGGGTGGGCAGGTGGCTAACAGAAGCTGTAGTGATTTCAGCTGCTTGCTTAGGTTCAGCTTGGGTACCAGAGGCAGCAAATGTACCTCCCAGATCAACTGCGTTGCCTTGTGTGTGCTTTGGGTGCCTCCATGAGCAGGGAGTGCTGCAGCAGCACAGCCTGCAGCACACTGGAGAGGGGGAGCTGTGCTGGAGGAGGAGAAGGGTAGACCTGGTGCTTTTGTGCTCCGGAGATGGCTTCTTCCTGCTAGGGCTCTGGCAGTGGTGGTTTCAACAGCTCCTTGCAGACCACTTGCAGCATCCTGCCTGGGGATGCTGTTTCTAGGAGCATCTCTGAGCCAAAGCAAGGTCTTTACCACCAAGCACCCTGTGTGAAATGGGGACACTGGGCTGACCCCAGCAGCTTGTGCTTTGCACAGCCTGTGCTCACAGCCACAGAAATGGGCTGTTGCATCTGGGGCAGGAGGGGGCAGCTCTGGGGACAGCGAGGTGCTTGGGAGCAGGTAGGGAATGGTGAAATTCACTGACTTGTGCCAGGTTCATCCCTGCAGTGAGTGCTCTCCCTTTCCCTGCAGCTTGTACTAATAGGAAGCAGATTGGAGGATGCTAATAAGGGCAAGCAGCCTCCTACTCTGTGAGCCCCTTGCCTCTGTGTGGAGAGCAGAGGTCTGCAGAGTGCAGCCTGTGGGCTAAATACCGCTGTGGACCAGCAGTGGCCAGCACTGGAAGGGACCTCCTGGACCCCCTTTGCTTCTGGAATGTGTTAAGTGGTTTAGCCATGTGCCTGGGGCTGATGCTGTGTTACAGCCATGGGAAGGGCCAGCCCTTGCTTTCCCTTCAATGGGGTGGTTTGGTGCTTGTGGGAAGTGGATGAAGGGCATCATCCATGTGCACATTGTCCTCTTGATGGGACAGAGAAGTGAGGGGGGATCCGGTCCCTCTCCCAGCTCTGCAGAGTCATCCATGTGGTGTTTGTGCCTTTCTAGTGTCAGTCAGGATCGTGCCTTCTCTAAGTGTTCCTCTGGCTAGATCCAGCCTCAGCAGCATCTCCCTGGTCATTGGGAAATGTTATGCCAGGAGAGGGAGTCACTTGAAAATGCATTTTCTCTTTGGCTCAGCTGCCCAGCCCCCTTCACAGTTATTAAATGTAAGCCCAGAGGGAGAGAATTAATCCTCTTCAGAACATTGCTTTATTTATGTTCTTTTCTGGTTTGTCCTTTTTGATAATGAATCTATCTATTTATGTGTATCTCCAAAGCACAGTTACTGTCTGCCTCACAGTATTGCCATGATGCATTCATTCCCTTCGTAGTTTCTGGTGCCACAGGTGTTCCCTGGAAAAGAGAAGCAGGTTTTCCCTGTTGAAACAGATTTTCGTGGACCCACTTTTCCACCCCTGTTTGGATGTGCTGGATGCAGGAGCCAGGGCAGCCTCATGCTTACAGTGCTGCTCTCACCAGGGTGAGGGCTGCTCTGATCCCTGAGCTCCTGGGTGCTCCAGGGCACATACTGGCCTCCTGGGAAGCATCTCCCTGTGCTTCCCTGGTCTGCTGGGCTTGGAGCAGGGAGCAGGAGGAGAGTTCAATGCTCCAAGCCTGTGGTCAGGGCTCTTGCAGAGCTGTGGGAAATCCACGGCTGTAAGGGGCTGGCAGAGGTGATAAACGCTGTGTTCTTACCTGCTGTGACCTGAAGAGATTCCCTTGTTTGTATTTCCAGAATGGGACTTCATCTCGGGTTATTATGGGATTAGTGGGTTTATTAGGTTGGATTTTAGCCAAAGCTCACACCTCTCAGAGCCAGGGGAGGGGGCAGAGAACAGATATTTCCCATAGTACATGTCAGTCTCTCACTTCTGTTAATTCAAACACCTCTAATGCTGCCATGGCTGAGCACCGAGAGCCCCAGTTTGGCAGACACCTCCCTCCTCTCTCCAGGAGCAGATGCCTGAAGCTTCGTCCTGGGGAGCAGCTCTTACTGGAGGTGCAGCCATGCTGCGTGCTGAGCAAACTGGGAGAGACCTGCCTGCTCCAACAGCCCTCGCTACAAAGCTCTGCTTCCAGAGCAGGGCTGTGGAGCCAGCAGATGTGGATCTGTAGTCCACAGGTAGTGGACATCTAGGCACATATGTTGGCACATATATGGAGTCAACAAATGTGGGTAGATGTGGAGCCAGTAGATGTGGCTCTACACTCCCTGCCTGGTTTTCCTAGGCTGTATTTAAGAGGGCTCTGCATGACTTCTGAGGAGGCAGGGATACCCAGGCCAGCTAGAAGGAGAAGTAGTTCTCTGCTTTGAACTGGGTCTCACCAGTTGAACCACAACACCTCTTGGTTAGGACATGATGCATCTGGTAGTTCCTTACTTCTGCTGCCACAGGATTGCTCACCCCTGCATCCTTCAGGTACCTTCCTCACAGCTGTAAATAGGCTCATGTAAATAGGAGCTCACTTTACAAGCAGGAGATCATGGGCTGCTTTGTTAGCACAACAAAAGCAGAGCGTGGTTGATGCTCACACCATGCCAGGACAATGAGCTATGGGGAGGAGAGAGAAAGAAAGCTAAAGCATGGGAAACACAGGCCAGGTTCATCCTTCTCACCATGTAAGTGCTGCTATTCCTGTGGGAAATAGTGTGTGTGTGGGCAACAAACCTGCTCATGGTCTTTCTTATGGCTCCACAGGTTGGCAGGAGGAAACCAGATCATTAGGGGTTCCTGTGCTCCCATCCTTCCTCACTGGGCTGGTAGAAACATGGTAAAGGAAAGATGCAGGTTCAAGAAAAGGGTTTTTTCTCCAGATTGTGCCATTTGCACTTATTTGTAAAATACAGGTTGATTGCTGTGCTGCAGGGCACTGATTAAAGCTGATCGTGGGGTTAGACTTTGTGTTTGCGGTATGATAACGTCCAAATAAGAACTGAATAGAAGAGAAGCTGCGTGGAGACCTCAGAGCAGCTCCAGTGGCTGAGGGGGGCTACAAGGATGCTGGAGAGGGGCTCTTCATCAGGGACTGTATCGATAGGACAAGGGGTGATGGGTCCAAACTGAAACAGGGGAAGCTCAGGTTGGAGATAAGGCAGAAGCTCTTCCCTGTGAGGGTGCTGAGGCGCTGGCACAGGGTGCCCAGCAAAGCTGTGGCTGCCCCATCCCTGGCAGTGTTCAAGGCCAGGTTGGACAGAGCCTTGGGCATCATGGTTTAGCGTGAGGTGTCCCTGCCCATGGCAGGGGTTGGAACTGGATGAGCTTTAAGGTCCCTTCCAACACAAACCATTCCATGATTCTATGAGTGGTGGAAATACCTTGGGAAAGGGTCTGACATTTCTCAGAGAGGACCTGTACGCTTAAGTCTTTCCATTCTCCACTTTGCAGACACTGCAAATTAGCCCATAAATACCTCTCCAAGTCTTACTTCTCCTTTGGCAGGAGGTATGCAGTCACCTATTCCATTCTGTCCCGAGCTTAATGATCATCATAAGAAACTAATAAAACCTCTCAAAAGCAGAATTACAGCAGCTCTTGGCAACTTTGGGGCTTTCATCTGGGTCAACAGAGCCGAAATTCCAGTCCATGACCAAAAAGCCTTGTCTCGTGCTTGTGGAGTTATTTCCTCCCTGACTCCTTTCCAATGGTCTTTGCTGTGAGCAGAAAATGCTGTGCTCAGTGAGACAGAGCACGTTTTTATTGAGCCTCTGTTACGGAGGGGTTTGAAGTGTGGGTGCAACACTTGGCTTGTTCACCCCAAAGTGAGGAGGGGACCAGGCAGCAGAGCTGGAGGGAAGGCTCATTTTCCAATGGATTCCTCCCCTGGCATGAGATTTTCCAAGTGGCTGCAGGCGGGTGAAGCAGCATTTGGGGTTCTCTGGAGAGGTGGTTATTTCCATCCTCTCTCGGGCATGTTCCCCTGGGTGTGCTGTGTCTGTCGAGGCGAGAGACAGGAGGCAGCTGCTCGTCGTGTGCAATGCTGGACCCAAACACTGATGTGTCCATGTAGGATCCTGCTCTGCCCTTGGAAGTGGGTTGGAGTGTGCTGGGAGCGAGAGGATGGGGAGCTTCAGAGCTGAGTCCCCTCTGAGCACAGTGTGCCCTGGGCTGGTAGTTTGGGTTTGGGGGGTGGCTGGTGCCTGTGTTTGGGGTGCAGGGACTGCAGTGGGGTGAGCTGTGGGGCTCGGGACAGGTAGTGAGAGCAGCTGCCTGCTCCTGTGATAAAGCTCT
>NW_009945735.1:16312-17689 GCF_000696875.1 Nestor notabilis
GCTTGGTGCCGGGGCTTCTCCCAGCACATGGCCCTTTGAAGGGGAGCGATGAAGGGGAGAGGCATCTGGCCCCTGTGCAGGGGGAAGTATCCATATGCCAAAGCTGTGGGGGCCCCAGCGGGGGCTCGGGAGGATGCACTGGAAAAGGGAGCGCACCAGAAGCTGCTTGCTGTGGGAAGTGTCCCCTGTGCACAAAGAGGGGCGACAGTGTCTGGATTGGGACCAGCTCCCAGAATGAAGCAGCCTGTGCCCAGCCATGCGGTGGATGAATGATGTACCCCCCTGTGAACCTCTGATCCTTTTCTGATCATCTGCTGGTCTGGGTCAGTTCACTACAGCAGCAGTGGAGGCAGGCGAGTGCTTTTCTGCCTGTTCACTGAGCTGAACCTGCTCCCTGAAGCACCAGATCAACTTTATACCAAACCTGCAAAGTGGGAGTTCAGTTCCATGGTTCTCACCAGCTCATCCTCCGGACCCGGGGCTGAGCTGCTTCAGGGCCAAGATGAGAAGACACCTCCTGGAGTAAAGTGGCTGCAGTGCTGGTGCCATGAGGACCTTCTGCTCCTCAGCTTGGCCCTCCCACCCCTGTGGTTCCCCCTGGGCCTCAGGGTCCTGCTGCATTGATGGCTGGAAGGAGCCTTCCCACTGGCTGGAGCAGCCCCTTCCCTGTGCAGGCAGTGCATTCCTAAAGGACAGCTCTGCTGCAGTGCTCTGGACGTGCAGCATCAGGACCCGGCTGTACCCAGGCAGTCAGCGTGGCCTCAGCTCACAGCAGGAGCTGTGGGTGTGTTGCCAGCAGGTCAGACACGTGCAGAGGGGAGCGGTGGGACAGGCACAGAAATAACCTGGGGTGTAGATGAAAAGCAGTTTACTTCTTTTGGAGTGTTTGCACTGACTTTGCACTCCTGCAGCAGCGCAGGAGCTGGCCTTGGGTCACCACCACAGCTCTGCCCCGAGCAAGGCAGCGTGTTGGAGACCCTGCTTGGGCCCTGTGGTGGGATGCTCTGGATGCACCATCTGCCTACTGGAATATCCTGTGCACGTACTCAGCACCGTGCTCCTCGTACTCACCCTTTGCCATCCACGCCTGCTGGAAGGATGTGAGTGATGCTGCTATGGAGCCCCCTGCCCAGGCTGCGATGCCCCTCTCTGGGCTTGCCAGGACCTGAATCTGGCAGTCTGTGTCATGGAACAGGGCATTCAACTCTAAGCACATCCTCTCGGGAAAGCCAGGAAACATGGAGGAGCCCCCTGACAGCACAATGTTACCCTCCATGTCCCCCTTAGTGTGATCGGGTACCTTCTGGAGGCTCTGCCAGGCCAGGTAGTGGAGCCCTGGGGAGCTTTGGTGGAGCAGCTCCGGTTGGAAGAGAGGCG
>NW_009945735.1:17720-21191 GCF_000696875.1 Nestor notabilis
ACCGTTCCTTGTCCAGGGTTATACAGTGCCCATCAGGGGCCTGAAATCTGGCTGGATGATGGAAATCTTGGTTCTGGAGGTCTCCTTCATAGTCCATGGAGACGTAGCAGCATTGCTTCTTCATCTGGATCACCGTCTTCTTCTTCAAGGCCTTCAGCGCTGAGGGCTCGTTGGGGCTGTCCATCAGCAGGCTGTGCAGGTAGCTGGAGAGGAAGCCACCAGCCACCCCAAGGCGGTAAGTGGCCTCCCTGCAGGTCTGTCCCAGGTATATGGAGGTGATGTGGGACACTCCAGCCCCAGCCTCCACGGCCAGACCCGTGACCCTGCCATAGGCACAGAGGGAGAGGAACCCGGTGTTGGCCACGTGCAGGGCTGGCACCCCGAAGCGCTCAAAAAGCACCTCTGCCACCTTCTCCCTGTTGGTGGAGGGGCACGATGGGGAGTCAGCCATGAGCACTGGCTGCTCCTCTGGGGGAGCTCTCAGGCCGCAGAAGAAGAGGTGGCTCCATAGGTTTTCCATGCTGTCCCAGTCCTCGATGATGCCCTGCTTGAGTGGGTAAGACCTGGGTGCTACGGCAAAGCCTGCCATGCTTTCAGCAGTGCTGTGGTGCTGCTGGGCCTCCCCTGCGGTGCCTGCGCTGCAGGGATGTAGGAACATGGTCCTTAGCACAAACTTGGGCTGCTTCTGGCCTGCAAAGCCTGCCCGGGTGAAGCTGCTGCCATTGTCGATGACGACTGCAGGCTTTAGCATGGCAAAGTCCTGAGGGACGCCGGGGAGGGAGGGAGGAAGAGTCTCACCCTGCAGTGGGACAAGAGGAGTCTTGTGGGGACAAACCAGGCGCTGCAAGGGAGGCTGTGCCTCAGCCCCGGTGGAGGACAACTGCCTGCTCTGGACGTGCTGTCTCTGGGAACATGCCTCAGCCTTTCCTCCTTGCTCCCTGCCTCGCTGAGCATCCCTCCTTGGGTACCTTGTCTCCATTCCTGGGGGCCTGGAGATATTCCCCAGGCCCTTGGGATGTCCAGCAGCACAAGGACAAAACTGCAGGTTGTTTTAAGGAAGGGGACCACTGCGGGCTCAGCACCACCAGCCCCGTCCCGGGAGCCCGGGTGAGGGTGCAGGTAGGGTGCTCTCTGTGCCCCACAGCCCTCCCCGGAGCTGGGGCTATTTCTACAAGTGGCCATTACCTTGTGGCTTGGAAGTGTCCATCTGAGGTCCCCTGACTCCTGAGGTGCGGTTGCTGGGCCAGGATGGGGTTATTGTGGTGCATTCCCTGCTGTGACCTCACAGGCACGCACCCAGAGGATGCTCATGTCCTGCAGTGTTGTCCCTTCCTACAGTAACTCCAGATGTGATTGGAACCCAAAACATTGGGTTTATTTAAGGCCAACCCCTTCCTGCTGCAGCTCTGCTCCCCCCAGCAGAGCCCGAGGCAGCTGATGGATCCTCCCCCCTTCCCCACAGAGGTACGAGAGCTCCTCGAAGATGGAGCAGTTCCTGACGCGGTTCCTGCTGCGGGAGACCCTGCAGCAGCTGCAGTCCCTGCAGGCCTCTCTCGAGTGCGCCGTGGACACCGTGGAGGAGCAGTCGGGGCGGGACAGGTAACGGGTGCAGGTCCTCCCCTGCCATGGGGGTCACAGTGTGGGGCATGACCCACAGGTCCCCCTGAGAGGGACATCTGGGAGCAGGATCTGCCCTTTCCGAGCCTGCTGTGAAGTGACCTGTACACTGCATGACTTCAACCCCTCCCTTTGCATCTTGTGCTTTCAGAAAGGACATCAAGAAGCTCGAGACCTCGGTTGGGCTGAGGTCAGGGAGGCGATGTGGGCGCAGAGGACAGAAGAACATCTGCCTGTCTCCAACAGACCCCTATTCTGGGATGCTAACGACAGGTATCTGCAGCCGGGTCATCCCTTGGTTGGTGTCTCTGCCCCACTGGAGCCAGTGTGGGAGCAGCAGCACGGAACAGAGCCTGGGCCACCTCACCCACATGCCAGCTGGAGCTTCTGTGGGATGTTTTATCTCTTGAGGAATAGGAAAAGTTTGAGCAGAAAAATCAGTGTTTTGGTTTAAATCAGAGGTTTAGAAGCTCTTGTGGTTTCCTGGGTCTTGAGCAAGCTCTTGCAATGAGAAGCTTTGTCAGTGACATCTCTGCCCTTCCCCACGCAGGCGTTTGTGTCGAAGACAACAGCCAGTGGATGGAAAAAAGGCGGCAGCAGCTCATCGAGAAGCTGGAGTGTAAGGTGTGTGCTGGGGAGGAGCTGAGGGGCTGCCCGTGCTGCGGGTCAGTGCCAACAGCCCTGGAATTCCATCCTGGCGTCATTACAGAGCTGCACCTGGTCACCAGACCTGGACTTGCAAAGCTGCTCATCCCCTGCTGTCTCCAGAGTCCCCCTTTTTCCCTGGGTAGGGTCTGTCGGACCCTCCTCCATGGTCTGTGCTGATCTGGCCAAGTCAGTCTGGACCCACTGAGCCCCACAGATGAGCAGGTCTCATCCCTGTTCTCCCAAAGGAACATCCAGAGTGGTACCTCCCCGTCACGCTGAGCTGGGCTGTAGGTTACTGCCGTGTTTGATCTTACTGCAAAGCTCTCCCGGTGGTGATGGCTTTTCCTGTGGTTAAATGCAGAGCCCGCGCCTGGAGCCGCTGAAGGAGGAAGCGATGTGCAAAGGAAGAGATGCAGTAAGTCCCTGTCCCGTTCCTGTTCTTTGCAGTGACCCTGCAGCGTGCACAGGTCCCCAGTCCCACTCACACAGCCCTTGGAGACTGGGGTTACTGGGTGGAGCTGCTGCCTTTGCACTGGCTGCCCGGCCACACAGCGGGATGGGATCAAAGCTGGGAGCGTGGGACCATCCACAGGACAAGTGCAGCTCCGTCAGGGCCATGAAGCCCTGGGCAGTGCCCATGGGCAGCCTGGAGGAAGGCAACGCTCCACTTACGAGTGCCCAAATGCCCCAGGGTTGTTCCGAGCACCCACAGACCATGCAGAGCCCCAGTGCAGGGGTGCAGGCCCATTTCACTGGGGCGAGGACACAGGGAATAGCAGCAGCCTCAAAGCAGGACCCTGCCACCAGGGGCAGGAGGGGACACGTTGTCCCTGGTGACACTGGTCCACTGTCCCTTCACAGCACATCCTGGTGGCGAAGAGGCAGATCTCGGTGGCAACCAGCAGCATCGAGGAGTTCCGCCAGGCCTTCAGGTCCTACACGGAGGGCACGGCCGGGCAGAGCAGCTGCCTGCAGTAAGTGCTTGAACACAGCACCCTTGGGGCACAGAAAGGGGTTCTGGGGAGTGTTCTGTGTGCTGGGCAGGGCAGGGCTGTGCAGAGGTTTGACCTAGCAGAGAGGACAGTGTCTGACTGCAGTTATCACCCCACCTCCTAATGCAGGTACCCCCAGCAAGGCCCACAGGTTGGTGTCTGGCAGGAGAAGGGTGGTTTTACTTGGTTTTGTTGCCAGCAGGGATGGCTGTGG
>NW_009945735.1:21222-22313 GCF_000696875.1 Nestor notabilis
GATGTGGTCCTCCAGCAATGAAGGGCTTGAAAGTGATGGGGAGGAAAGTCAAGGGCAGAGCTCGTGTCAGAGCGTTGCTTTGTGCTGTGTGTAAGTGCTGGGGGAAGGAGAAACAACCGCTGTGTGGGACCAGAGCTGAGGATGGAGCTGGCTCTGGCTGCAGTGCACACCACTGGAGATCACGGAGCTGCTCTTCCAGAGGTGCTTCCCTTCTCCCATGGGAGATTTTGAGATGATGTCCATGCTCTTCCCATTTAAAGTGTCATTTTCCAGCTCTTCAGTTCCAGCAGCACAAAACGGCATTTTCAGTCCACACAAAAGGAAGATCCTTGTTCTGATACGTGTGGCACAGAGAAGGGCAGGTTTTGTCCTCTGGAATCGATGGGCTTTTCTGTCAGGAGAACAATTAGTGCAGACAACAGGGTAACGTTGCACGGGAACGCTCTCCACGTGAGCGGAAAGCTGGAGCGGAGCCCAGGGAGACTCCTGGATCACAGCAGGGAATTGCTGTGGCCCCGCGCAGGGAATGTGCCTCGGAGCTGTGGGTGAGCTGCTTCACTGTCCCCTGGGCCCATCCCTTCCTGCAGCAGCTGGAGGAAACGTTCGTCCTCAGCTGGAACTGATGATGCTGCAGCCGGTGCAGATGGTTCCCTGCACCCTGAGCCATGCTCCCGCTCCCTGCTGCTCCCTGCTCCATCTTCCCATGGGCTGGAGGAGGCCCCAGCCCGGTCCTGCTGCAGGAGGGAGCGTGGGAAGTGTTGGCCAAGCAGCCTCACTCCGGGGGGCAGTGAGCCGGGGGGTTATGGAGAGATCTCAGGTCCTTGCACTTGGACCTCAGTTTCTTGCCGTGTGAGGGGTGAGGGATGACACACACCTAGTCCAAAGGGCTGGAGGGGTGAGCTGCTTCCCCAGGCTGTGTGCTGCAGTGCCAGGGATGGGCTAAGAAATACTTCACAAACCACTTCACACGCAGGTTTGTGGCAGCAGCAGGTTTAACAGCTGTAAAGCTCCTGTGCTGCCTGGCTCTAGGAACTATGAAGCACGAGGGATTTGGGTTTGGGATGCTCTGGAACCATGTGCCAGCCCCGGCA
>NW_009945735.1:22724-24219 GCF_000696875.1 Nestor notabilis
GTGCAGGGGCAGGGGTCCTGCAGCCTTGCAGCCCCTGACCCTGCGCCCTGCTCTGCAGCCACTTGCAGTCCAGCTGCAGCAAGACGTTCCAGCGCTCCATCAGCAGCTTGCTTGAGGCCCCGGAGCTGCTGACCACCATGCTCTTCCCAGGTGAGGGCTGGGGGGTGCTGGGAGGGGTGTGGGGTCCAGGCACCGTGGATCCCTCTGGAGCAGCAGCTTGGCTCGGGGATGATGTACATTGATTCTCAAACCCGAGTGAGCCCCGTGTGCCCCGGTGGGCTGGGCTCTGTGTGCTGACAGCGCTGCGGGGCCTCTGCTCACCTGAGCTGAAGACATCTGGGGGCTCACTTTATTTCCCCTGCGCTCTGAACCTGCCCTGCAGAGCACTGGCCCTCCTGGGTCAGTCCCAGCGGCTGTGCCCAGGGTTACAGCTCAGTATTGATTCTCAAACCCGAGTGAGCCCCGTGTGCCCCGGTGGGCTGGGCTCTGTGTGCTGACAGCGCTGCGGGGCCTCTGCTCACCTGAGCTGAAGACATCTGGGGGCTCACTTTATTTCCCCTGCGCTCTGAACCTGCCCTGCAGAGCACTGGCCCTCCTGGGTCAGTCCCAGCGGCTGTGCCCAGGGTTACAGCTCAGTGGTGCTGAGGTTGGGGAGAGACCAGGGAAAATGCACATTCCCCATGGTACTAAGGGAAATCTGGCTGAGATGTGCACCAGGAGAGCTTGGTGGCAGGTAAGTCCCAGTTTGCTGGTACTTGTGTAAAATGACATGAAACACAGATAAATTTGGACTAAATCCCAGGCTAGTCTCACTGACCACATTCCCAGCGCTCCCCAGCTCGAGTGGGTGACCCAGCTCCAGGCCATGCCCTGGCCATCCTCCTCACCCCGGGGTGGGTGCTATAGAGCTGGGTACCAGGGACTTGCCAAAGAGCCTCAGCTGCAGGGCTGGATCCCCCCTCTCGGCCACTCCATATCCCCGCCGGTGGCGCTGACTGCCCCTCCCTGCCTCTCTCCCCAGCATCCTGGTGGATCATGAACAACAACTGACCCTGGGCAGCCCACTCCAGGACGCCGCTGGCACGTGGAAGACATGGAGCCCTCAGCACCGCTGTCACGTTCGTCACCTCCGTGTCCCTCATCCCCTCCTGCAGCGCGCAGGGGCTGCCTGCCCGTCCCCCAGCACTGCCCGACCCTGTTCCTCTTTCCATCTTATTTATTCCCTTTCCAAGCCATTCCCACCGGCACCGGTGGGAGCTGTGGTCGGGGTGGCCACCGGGTCCTGGGGGAGCACTGGGCTGGCTGCTGTGTCCCTCCTCTTTCTCCCCATGCTCCTCTTCCTCCTGGCTCCACAGGGTGCTGGGCTGTGCGCGGGGCCACGGCTCTGACCGGCTGTGTCCTGCCCAGCGCTGGCAGAGGCTCTGCCCATGGGGCCGGTGCCTTCTGCACGTTGTGAATAGTGTTTTATAGGAACATTAATGGAGTATTCCCAGCG
>NW_009945735.1:24414-34851 GCF_000696875.1 Nestor notabilis
GAGTCCGTGGTGGGTGGGCACGGGGTGAGTGGGGAAGTGCCTGTGGCTGGAGCAGAGCACAGCCCGTCCACGGGGTGCCACTGTTGGTGGTGCAGGAGCTGATCCTCTGCTGAGCTGGTGTGAAATGTGCTGTCACAGCAGCACGGGGCAAGTGTGACCACGGGCAAGTGCTGGCACTCGCCAACCCTCACTCTCCTGGGTACCCGTTTCCTCCCCCCATTTTCCCACTCCCTGTGGATGCTGCTCCCCACCAGCACCATGAAAACATTAACTTCATAGAATCCCAGAGCGGTTTGTGTTGGAAGGGACCTTATAGCTCCTCCAGTCCCAATCCCCAGCCACGGGCAGGGACACCTTCCACTAGAGCAGGTTGCTCCAAGCCCCTGTGTCCAACCTGGCCTTGAACACTGCCAGGGATGGGGCAGCCACAGCTTCTCCGGGCACCCTGTGCCAGCACCTCAGCACCCTCACAGGGAAGAGCTTCTGCCTAATAGGCAGTTTGTCTGGTTCTTCCCCAATCCCGAGTGCAGTAACTAAACTGCACTTACCATGTGACTGAAGGGGTGCAGCTCCATCCCATGGACACTGCACACAAGCAGGAGTTTCCCAGGCATCCCTGTGTTTGGGGTGGAGGGAGGGAGACTTGGTGGATGCAGAGATGGGATCAGGAGGATCCTCCTTGCAGAGGAGCAGGGAACAGCAGCTGGGCCACAGCACACACCATCCCAAACAGCCACTATCCCCCCTTGCTCCTGTGTCCCCCCAGGTGCCGCAGCAGCATCACCACCACAGGGGAGTGTTTTGTCCCCTGCAGCTCCCCTGGGCACCACCAAGGCCATGGCCCAGCAGCATCCCCCGGAGTCCCTGACAGCAGCAAACCTTCTCCCCTTCTGATGAATATAGTCTTTTTATTGACTACTTTGGAGTAGAACAAACTAAATACATCTGTACCAGTCTGGGTTCCTTTATACAGTACATTAAATAAGTTATGCACAGGAATGAAGTAACAAATTCCTATTACAGAATTAAATGTCAAAAAAAAATAATAGAGAAACCTCAAGCCAACGTCTGCCCAAGTCTGGGGTTCACATTTATCATTCCATGTCAAACAAAAGCAATCGCTCTAATCACGACTGTTAGTATTTCATCCATGTACACTGGGGTTAATCTTAATACACCATCAGGGTTGCATGAGAATTATGGAAGACAATCTATGTACAAGCACCTTCCTCCTCTTCCCACATCCCACCTCACGGCATTAGGCCACCGCTGACCCGCAGGGCTGGGTCAGGGCAGAGGTGAGGGATGGGATGTCACAACCAGACGTGATTTACCTGAGGCTGCTCCCATTGTGTCCCCTTGAGCCCCCCGGGAGGGGTGCAGGGTGCAAGGGCAGCCCCTGCCCTGCTGCCCTCACACAGGCGGTTGCTGCTCGACACTGCGTCCTCGTCCCTGCCCCAGCCCTGGGCACAGCAGATCCTTGTGAGCTCTGCTGCGGTGGCAGGGACAGAGCTGCTTCTCAGGACCCGTGCACCGGGGCTGCCGCGGTTTGGGGCTCACCCGACCACCTCCATCGCTCCTGGGGTGCAGGACTCCGCGCTGGGTGACACCAGCTCCAGGCTGCTGCAGGTCAGGGCACTTCATCCCGGGGCGCAGCATCCTCGTGCCCGGCCCCCAGGAGCTGTGTCGGTGCAAAGGGCTCTGCTGTGGGCACGGGGGGGGTTGCTCCCAGCTGCCACCCAGAGCTGTCTTCAACACCAGGCAAAGACCCTGTGGCTTTGCTGTGTGATAAAACCTCACAGACACAGGAATCACCCAGCTCTATCCCATGACTGCAGCTTCCAGAACAGCTTTCCCTCAGGGACAAAGCTGGCTCAGTGGGTCACTCGTTCATCCCCGGGCAGCCAGCAGCCAGCTCCACCACAACAAGCTCTGGGATGATCCATCACATCTCCATTAATCACCTCCAATTGAAAAAGTGATAAAAACTAATTTGGGAATTACTTGCCTCATTGGGCTCCAGCCCAGGAGCAGCCACAGGAACATGGCTCTGCTGAATAGACGGTTCTCCAGAGCCTGTGGGTGTGCAGGGTGGGAGAATGGGGCAGCTCCCAGCAGGTAGATCCATTAGGACCTCAGGATCTCTCTGAAGCATCGAGATGAGCCCCACTGTGCCCTTTGTGGGGTTTGCAGTGCCCCAAATCCCTCCACATCACATCCTAAGTGATGGATCTTCCCAGGCCGGCCATGGCATCCCTGCAGGATCTCACTCTGCATGTCTGGGATGTGCCGAGGGCTGGACGAGGCAGTGGTGGCAGATCCCTGGGGATGAGGAGAAGAGCGCAGCCAGTGTCGGAGCAGCGCTGCAGGGCTGGGGGAAGAACCAATGTAGAAGGACACCAAGTCCTGTGTTTAGTTTGGCCAAGGCGTATGGAGAGCACAGACCATAAATAACAGTCCTGTGAGGATCTCTGTGGTTCAAAACAACAGCAGAAACTCCCAAACCAACAAGTTCCATGCAGTGAGAAACACAAAAGCTTTCTGCATAGCAAAGTAACAGAACCCAGGTGGGAAGGGCAGGAACTGCCTGCAACCAATCCAGGTTTGCTCTGCACACTCTCCCCCAGCAAAGGACCCACCAGGGCAACACACAACCATCCATCCCAACACCGAAAGGGATTAAAACCATCCAGAAGTGACAGTCCACAGTTCCCTGGTACCGACATTTGGTTTAGAGCAGATGAATCCCCTCCTCCCGCTCTGCAACCACCAGCTGCCAACCTGCAGGCAGAGGAGAAGCGGGCTCAGCTTTTGCCATTGCACTAGAGGACGAGATGCTCCTGCTGGGGAATCAGCTCCAGTCTGTTCACAGCAACACCCGGCCAGCACGGCCATCTGAGACACCGTGCCTGGGAGCCAGAGCGGATGCATACTGTGGAAGAAAGGAAGCTGAGGAACAAGCTTGGGCACGTCCGACCCACGAGGATGGAGCTCCCATTGTTCACCCCATGCTCAGCATCTCCTGCATGTGCCGGCAGTTCCCCACCTAGTCCAGGTACCCCCTGAGCAAGTGCCCAGTGTCCTCCAGTCCTGAAGGATGCTCTGGTTCTCCCTGCAGAGAGATGGGCACCGAGGTGCTGTGGGCAAGGTTCTTCATGAGCCACGGCAGGAAAAGGCAGAATGAGATGGCAAAGCCCAAGTGTGGGCGCTCCGAGGAGGCGGCACGATGTGTCAGATGTGTCACGGGATACAGGTTGCTGTGGGGTATTTTCTGGCTTAAATCCCCCCCCAGAAACTACTCAACTGGAGTGAACCCAAACTTCCCCTTCAGAGCCCGTTCGTGTCTATGGCTGTCACGGACGCCGGGGTGGAGGAGCGGGACGTGGTCGCCGAGGTCTTCTCAAGGGCTGGGCTGGGAACACCATCGAGGCTCTTGGCTGCGGAGCGGCCCGTGGGCAGGGCCAGGGGCTTGCTCTGGCCGTGCAGGCTCTGCCCGCAGATGCGGTGGTGCCTCTCCCAGTCCTTGTGCTGGCAGAAGGAGCCGCAGTACCGGGCGATGTTGCCGCCGCACTGGCTTTGCGACCGCAGTTCCAGCAGCTCTGCAAGACCAGAGACACCATCACACTTCAAAACGGGTTCAGTTCCCAAGAGCTGCGGGACGGTGCTGACTCAGCAGCTCTGAGGGGACCGTTCATCCCCCCTCTGGCCCAGATTTAGTAATATTAACATGAACAAGCCATTCATTCCTCGCGCTTTGCCAAGAAAAAAGGGCACTTACTAACCCCTACTCCTCTGCTCTGCCCAAACCTGCCTGCCAGACTGCACCGGTCACATCCTCCACCCAAATGCACAGAGGAAACAGCAGGCAAGGACTAAAAACCACGCTGCAGATGCTGCTATTCGGCCTTTTTATTTCCTGTTTTAAGCAGCTCTATTTTGGTCTCGCTCCCAGCCAAGTACCTCCACAGGGATTACAGCATGTTGTGCAGGCACCATTTGCTGTGCCCCCTGCCTCGCTGCACAGGAGGCTGGAGCAGGCTAATTTGGAAAGGAAAAACAGCTCCTTTGAAGCCAGGTGGAAGCAGCACCAGAGCCTGAGCTCCGCTCTGGAAGTGGAACAGAGCCCATCCGTCCGCTTCCATGTGAGCGCTGGGAGCTATGGCTGCTCCGGGAGGCAGCGCCTGGATCAGCTTTCCTGCAGCTGCATCCCTGTGTCAGGAGCACACCCTGCGCAGGGCAAGGTCAGCCCGTGCAGAAAGAGCCTTGGCTGGAGCCTGGTCCTGCCCAGTGGCTGCTCAGCACTTCGGTGCCCACAAGCAAAGGGCTGTTGGAGGAGGGAAGGGGGTGGTGGGGGATGCTGGGTGCTGTCAGACAGCCTGTTGTACGACGGGCAGCGAGATGCCCTGCTCCCGGGGTCGGCACCGGAACCACCTGGTGATGATTGATGGGCTGGAGGCAAAGCACCAAAGTGAGCTGGTTGGGAGCGAGCTGCTCCAGAGCCAGTGTGACCCCGGGGCTGCTCGAGCTTCCCGAGCAGGACTCACAATCACAAATCCCTACCAAAGCCTGTGGTAACTGTTGGAAAACTGGGTCACTGCGTTACAGCTGTTTTCACTTCCATGGGGGGGTTAAACTGTGTTTCAGAGGTTACTTGTGCCAGAATACATGACAGCTTTTCAGCATGGCCCTTAGGGAAGGGCTCTGGGCTTGCACAGGAGGGTGCTGGGGGGGGATGCTCAGCAGCTCCCCGGGATGGCTGGAGGAGGATGACACTCCTCTAGTATTCCCCTCTGGAGGAATCTGGCTTGTCTCATTTCTTCCATGGCTTCCTGAGCAGTTCCACCCACTCCCATCATGTGTTTACTGACTGGTACATTCAACCATCAGTGATTTAACTGGGAAATATCAGACTGTAGAGAGAATTCTCTGCAATAACACCTAATATTTACATGGTTCCTGCCACGTGTGGGGACCAGAGCTTCCCGAGCTCTGGACTGCAGCCCCACAGGAGGAGGGAATGGGACTTGCAGCCCGCACAGTCCCAGCTGACGTTAACTCCACGTTCCCATCCGATTTTTGCTCAGTGGAAATAAAGCCTCTGCATTCACGCAGAGAAATTAAAACAAGAAGCAAACCACACATGGATGGGAAGTGGTGGCGCAGGAATGTGTGCAATTCTCCTTGCTCAGTCCAGCTGAGATCTCCAAAGCTTAACATGAGCTTCCAGTTCAGGTAAGGTAATGAATGACTGAGGTGTCACTGGCTGTGACAAACCAAGAGTCAACCCTTCTACTCCAATGTCTCATTGGTGTTACAAGGCTCCCCACAGCAGGGACCCTGCACCAACGCTTCCCACCTACCCCTGTACATATGGGAATGACGCAGCAAGAGCTGTGGGAGCCTGGAGATGAGGTGACCACCCACTGCCCAGGCCTGTGTTTTGGGAGCCAGTGAAACACCACCACCCCAGACAATACACGGGGTGTGGAAGAGACCATCAGGTACATGCAGCTTCACCTGCAGCTGAGTTTCTACCCTGCGTTATTTTAAAGCCCACAAACAGCAGCTCATTTTCTGCATGGATCAAGTGCCCTCCAGCAGATTTCTAGAGCTAAATGGAGAGCTGCATCGAACAGCATCCCCCTCCTTCCACATCTTCCTCAGCCTCAGGAAATCTCTGGTCATTGCACTGGGTCACAGAATCCCAGACTGGTTTGTGTTGGAAGGGACCATAAAGCTCATCCAGTTCCAACCCCTGCCACGGGCAGGGACACCTTCCACTAGAGCAGGTTGCTCCAAGCCCCTGTGTCCAACCTGGCCTTGAACACTGCCAGGGATGGGGCAGCCACAGCTTCTCTGGGCACTCTGTGCCAGCGCCTCACCACCCTCAGAGGGAAGAGCTCATCTCAGTCTCCCCTCCAGTAGGGTCCAGGTCATGGACCCCAGCTGTGCCTTCGTGTACAGACACTGTTTAGGCTGCTTCCCCTACAAGCAAAATCAAAAGCAAAAGGCTTTTTTCCATGCTATCAGTGCATCCTGGCAGGGCACCCATAATATGCAGTAACTAAAGAGTTACTGGTTGAAGTGAGACTCCTAAAAGGAAAAGGGATGGAGAACCTGCAGGCTCCAAGTCACTGCCAGGCTGGACCTGGAGACTCTGAGTCTTTGCAAGTCCCCTGGCACCTCACCTCTGTAGACTCCTCCTGTTCATTTATCACTAGGAAAGCGTCCTCGGTGGCCTGGCGCTTGGCGTCCGCAATGGTCTGCTCCATGCGCGCCCTCTCGGAGGCGATCATCTCAAACGCCTTCTGCTCGGCCTCCGCCACGGCCTTCTGCACCTCCGACATGGCCTGGCGCTTCACCTCATTCACCGCTTCTTCTGGAAGGAAAGAGCAGCGTCACCACCCATGGCACCATCCACAGGGAGCTGAGCCCTTTGGGAAAGCCCGGCCGGGGGTGTTGGCAGCCAGATGTGCACATCCCGGGGTGTTCCTGCAGCTGGGCTTCTCCTGTTTCTGCAGAGCAAAGCTGCAGCATCTGTGTTTACCTCGGGCGAGGCGGCAGAATCCCTCGCCAAGCTCCTCACAACCACTCACCAGCTTTTTTCCAGATCTCCTCAGTGACGTAGCCCGTTCCCGACCTGCTGCTGAACTCCCGCAATGAATCTGTTGGAATAAGGGACACAGGGAAAGGTTGGCAAAGCCTCGTCTCACCCAGCTGCTGCTTAAGTGCCCAGCAGTGCCTCGGTGCATCATGGAGCAGGGCAGAATTAACCAGCTCAAACTCAGAGCAGAGGATTCCTACAGCTAAAGCTGTTCATCAAACGCTCAAATGATAAATTACAACATTTAATTAGTGCCTTGCATAATTTATGCCCCTGTATAACCCATTTCCTGGTACTCTGTAACAACAGGCAATGCTTATGCTATGTTTATATGCCAAAACATCTGCACTGGCCAGAGACTTTGAGCATCAACCTATGTGACCAGCAGCTTACATTAAACTCAGCACTTCCCACTCCCAGGGGCAATTCAAAGGCTTGAAATGACAAACTGTCCTGCAAGACCTCTTAAACCAGAGGTGGACACATCCCCCAGCACCCATGAGCCTGCAAAGAGCCAACATGACAGATAGGGATGGTGGCACAAGGGCCTGAACACAGACTGCAGTCACACAGGGAAGCTTTAAAGAACTCATCCTGTTCTCTACCTACGTCCCTGGTTTTTAAGGCCTCTGAGTAACTTTCTGAAGGCTCAGAACAAAAACTGATTCATGTCCAAGGCTGGTGGGGGAACAAAAGCGCTCCGTGAGTTCTCACAACAGGAATGGAGCTTGACAATCAGCCCTTGGTCCCACAGGGGGAGGAAGCACCAACAGTGTTCCCAATTTATTAAAAAAGAATATGAAATGGTATCACCTTTAACATCATGGGGCTGTAAGTGTATTAGTCACTACAGACTTAAATATAAAAGGGCTAAAAGCTGGCTGTGCTCATCAGGCCGTCATGCAGCCCAGCCACCCCATGGGCTCACAGCATATTTGTTGGGATGGAAATTAGAATCACATCCAGATAAATAAACCAGCATTTTAAGACTTGGATATATATAAGGGTCAAAGCCCCTGCATACTGGAGGTGAAAACAGCCAGCTTTAATAAAGTTAAGTTGACTCATGATACAGAAATCGAATTAGTAAGTCAGGTAGTAGCTCTTACACTTACAGCAGGCTTTGGCATTTTAAGAATTAGTAGACCATGACATTTTAAATCCTGTAGGCAAGACAGGGAGGGGAAGAGAGCTGGAACCAACCACCCCTCCTGCCTTTTCACCCCCCAGTTTCTCAGCTGTGGATAAACTTGGCTCGGTTTGGTCAGGAAGTACAAGCTCAGTGACAAGGAAGATGCTCTTCTCCCAGCACTAACAGAAGCTGCTGCTTCCAGGAGCTCACCCAGGAGCTTCCACGTGTCCAACGACTTGTCTCTTTTCAAAGCACTGAGAACAGTTCTGCATTGCTTCAGTATTTCATTTATAGAATCATGGAATGGTTTGGGTTGGAAAGGACCTTAATATCATCCAATTCCAACCCCCTGCCATGGGCAGGGATGCGTCACACTAGACCACGTCACTCAAGGCTCTGTCCAACCCAGCCTTGAACAGTGCCAGGGATGGAGCATTCACCACTCCTGTGGTGTGCCAGTGCCTCACCACAAATTACACTGTCATCTGACTCTATTATCACCACTTTATGTCTAATATTGTCATAAGAGGACACCGAAAGAGGTGGTGGCCGCCCTGGCTCACCGCTGCCGATGGAGTCGGAGCTGCTGGGGCTGTGCTGCCTGGGGAGCAGGTCGCTGCCCGCCTTGCGCGGCTCAGCCTCGCTGCACCGCCTCTTCCAGTAGTTGAGCTCCTCCCGGTCAGCCTCCTGGCAGCGCCGCAGCACGGCCATGGAGCGCCGCGTCTTCTCCACCATCTCCATGATGCAGTTCAGCGCCTGCAGGGAGGAACGTGTGCTCAGTCCGGCTCCCAGGGTCATCCCCTGAATTGGAGGCATCACCCCAGGAAGATGTCATTGTCTGGAGTGATGCTCCCATCTTCCCTCCCCACCATCCACCTTCTTGTGCTGGCCTGTTCCTCTACGAGCCTCGCAGAAAGCCCAGATATGGTATCAACAACAAGAAAATCACAAATTGGAGCAGGTGGATCACTGGGTTGGTGCATCCCACAGAGCTTCCCACATCTCCTGCCTGTTCCTTACATGATCGAGATGCTTCCACTCGTCAGCCCACTCTCTCTCCGTTAAGCGGTGGTCCACCAGCTCATCCTGGTATCCTCCATTCAAACCTGCAACAAACCACAGCCAGGAGAGTGATCAGATGGAGCAAGTGCTTTCAAGGTTGGAGAGGGGAGGTGGCCCCTCAGCAATAACAGAGATGTATTTCCAACTACATATTGCTGGGACTGTAAAACACATCTCAAGGAGGTGGCTTTATAAGGGCAATTCCATGCCAGTGCTTTTATCCTTATCTGTGTCACCGTCTCTGAAGTGCTACAATCCTCTCACACGTCTGGATCTGACCTACTTGGGAGCTGTCTCCCATAGAAACCCACAGGAGCTCAGAGCTTGTGCCCTGATGGAAACACAGCGTGTACCTCCCACACCCCCCCGGGGAGAAATGGGCTGGGGGGCCAAGCTCTGCTCTCCTGCTTTAGTGATCTCAGGCAAGTTACTTTCTACTTCCCCGCCCTCTATTCCTGCCTGCTGGGTGGGCCACACTCAATTCACACACCAGGTCCTTCCTCCTTACCCTCAGTGACTCTAACCTTTACAGGGAAATACAGCCTCAATCTTCCCACTTCTAACCTTCCATGCTCTGAATTCCCTTCAGAATCTCTGCTGAGGACATGGCCGCATTACACAGCTTTGGGTGTGAGTGGCCAAGCAGGGACTGATGCCAAAGCTCAACTCCTGGCCCTCAGAGCTCCTACAACTAAAAGCCCTCCAGGCTCCCTCACCCAGAGCACTGTGCCTGTCCCGAATCTCTCTGTGCTCCAGCATCTTGCTGGGGTCCCTGTAGAGGTGGGAGGTCGCAATGTCTTCCAAGGTGTAGTGCTGGAGCGGCGGTGGGGTGGGGTGGAACTGCCCCCCGGGGTTCATCAGGGGGATGGTGAGGGCCGGGCTGTGCCGGGGCGCGGGGCTGATGGTGCACACCCTCTTGGCCGGAGGGTCTGTCGGCAGCGGGTCCCTCTCAAAGCTGCTGTCGTCCCTTCTGCAACCACACCAGCAGAGAGAGGTGTTTGTTAGCACCACGTGAGCACACTTGGAAAGGGAAAGATGCAGATTTCAACCAGCAGAGCTTGGGCAGTGATGATTTTACTGGGGGGAAAGGCAGGGAGCTAAACCAAACACACTCAACTTGGGAACAAATCCACAGGATAACCCTGTCAAAGAACAAGGTCAAGGTGCCCGAGTGCTGTGATTCATCTTTCTGAGCATGACCACATTAACACTTCACAGTTTTCACAAAGCTGAGGCACGCTCCACATCATTACATAACAAACTCTGACTTGGAATAAGAAGTGGTGAAAAGGAACTGCACCCTTCTAAGACAGTGCCTCTGTGTGCTGCCCAGGGAGGGGGAGCTCAGCTCCCACTGGGACAGAAGCTGCCTGAAAGAGGATCCCAACCTGAATTCACAGTGCAGGAAGAACAATCACTGATTGTCTTATTAACAGCCAGAACAGTTGTTGAGAGTGATAAAATCCTCTCCATCAGCCCTGAATGCTACTGGAAGCTTTGACAGCAGCAAAGCTGAACCAAGTCACGACTTCAAGAGCGTGGCAGAGCGCCGAGTGCTGTCTTTACCTGTCTGGACTGTGCCTCTTCCCATTCCCGTTCACCTCGATGAGCAGCTCGGAGGAGTCAGCAGGGGACGTGG
>NW_009945735.1:34989-36597 GCF_000696875.1 Nestor notabilis
GGGCGTCTGCTTGGCAGCGCGGGCACAGTGCAGCAGCTCTCTCTGCAGCAGCGGGAGGTTGGCCTGGAAAACAAGTGGGGTCTGCTTTACCTGGGCACTCACGGGTTTGCTCTGCACACCTCAGAGGAGCAATGCTGGGTTAATGCATCCCACTGGGCTTCTCCCCCTCTGCTGTGCTCTGGGGAGACCCCCCCTGCAGTCCTGATCCACTTGGCAGCGCGGGCACAGTGCAGCAGCTCTCTCTGCAGCAGCGGGAGGTTGGCCTGGAAAACAAGTGGGGTCTGCTTTACCTGGGCACTCACGGGTTTGCTCTGCACACCTCAGAGGAGCAATGCTGGGTTAATGCATCCCACTGGGCTTCTCCCCCTCTGCTGTGCTCTGGGGAGACCCCCCCTGCAGTCCTGATCCAGCTCTGGGGCAACAGCACAAGAGGGACGTGGAGCTGCTGGAGCGAGGCCAGAGGAGGCCACGGAGCTGCTGTGAGGGCTGGAGCAGCTCTGCTCTGGAGCCAGGCTGAGAGAGCTGGGCTGGGGCAGCTG
This sequence comes from Nestor notabilis, assembly GCF_000696875.1. Taxonomy (NCBI): domain Eukaryota; kingdom Metazoa; phylum Chordata; class Aves; order Psittaciformes; family Psittacidae; genus Nestor; species Nestor notabilis. The sequence continues at coordinate 35,529 of NW_009945735.1, forward strand.
GAGAAGAGAAGGCTCCTCAAGGGGACACCTTAGAGCAGCTCCAGTGCCTAAAGGGGCTCCAGGAAACCTGGGGAGGGGCTTTGGACAAGGGATGTAGGGACAGGACAAGGGGAATGGCTTGAACCTGCCAGAGGGGAGACTGAGATGAGCTCTGAGGCAGAAGCTCTTCCCTGTGAGGGTGCTGAGGCGCTGGCACAGGGTGCCCAGAGAAGCTGTGGCTGCCCCATCCCTGGCAGTGTTCAAGGCCAGGTTGGACACAGGGGCTTGGAGCAACCTGCTCTAGTGGAAGGTGTCCCTGCCCGTGGCAGGGGTTGGAACTGGATGAGCTTTACGGTCCCTTCAACATAAGCCATTCTATGATTCTATTAACACCTAGAGCCTGTGGACCCCACTCAGGATGCTCCAGCTCCTGGTGTCTGCAATAGGATTTATCTGTATTTCCTCAAGAGCTGAGGATGGCCTGGCACCCAAAACCCAAGTGTCATGGGGAGCTCTCTGCTTCCAGCATCTAACCACCGCAGACAGGCTCCGTGTGCCAACACTTCAAATACTCTAGATCTGAACATCTGCAAATAAGATTACAGGATCAGAAGCTCCTGATGGAGCTTGGTTTGTCCCCTTTATCCCTAACATACAAGCAGACATATGTGGCACTTGTTACAACGTTAGCTTTCCGCCAGCCCGTCCCGCATGGCCACTGCTCGGTCTGCGTGGTCTGTCTTGGACTGGAACTAAACTGCTGTGGTGCTTGAAGGAAGAGCTTTCCCGGGCATGACACACTGTCAAGCACATGGCCCAGCACATGGAGCCCCAGAGAGCCCCACCAGCTCCCTGTCACCTTCAGAAAGGGGATCACAAAGGGCCGGAGGGGGAAGTTCGTCGCCTCTTGCAGCTTGCAGTGAAATTCCTCGATCGTCACCGTTGAGTTCTGAGGAAACAAATTAAGAAATGAAATGACAATTTGCTCTTATTTTTAGACATGTGGGAAACGGCTCCAAATGAACAGAACTGGAAGAGAGACTGCATCTGCCACTCCAGGACTGACAGCTTCCATGAGATTCCGCCCAAC
>NW_009945735.1:36617-60660 GCF_000696875.1 Nestor notabilis
AGGCGAGGGGTGAGCGCTGCCTGGTCCAGCATCCTCCCTGCTCCAGGGCTGGGAGCAGAGCCTGACTCTGGGAAGCAGCAGGACCCAGCTGGCAGCTCCTGCAGGGAGCCAGGCAGTGATTCCAGCTGCTCAGAGCTGCACCCTTTCCTCTCCTCTTTCCTCCTGCTCAGCTCACCTCCTCTAACCTACCCACCAGCCACAAGGTCTCCATCACCCTGCTGCTCCTGCAGCACATCCCCTGGGGCTGTGCAGGCTGGTGCTCCCTGGGACAAGCAGCGTTTGATAACCTGCCTGTACAAAGTTCAGCCCTGCAGCAATCACCATAATGAGTGGTGAGATGACAGAGGAACCTGGACAGCTTAACATCTGCATTTCCAAAAGGGTAAGCTAAGGTACTACCTGACATCCAGGGAAATGCATATTCCTTCCTTCAGCAGCAGCATTTTGCATCCAGTGCTCAAACCCTGGCAGTGCTCTAGGCCAGGTTGGACAAAGGGGCTTGGAGCAACCTGCTCTAGTGGAAGGTGTCCCTGACCGTGGCAGGGGTTGGAACTGGGTGAGCTTTAGGGTCCTTCCCAACCCAAACCATTTTATCATTCTGTGAAACACTGAAAGCCCCCAAGGCTGTGGACAGACTCAGGGTTGCTCTGTCCATGCCAAACAGCAGAGCTGAGCTTGGGATCAGCACTGGGTGCCATATGGGACCAGTGGTGGCTGGGCAGCATGGTGCTGTGCTCCAGGGTCTCAGTCCCAAGTCTGGGCTTGCACAGCATTTCTACCAGGTAGTTTGTATACCTGCAAATACTTGATACACTTCTGCAGCAAGACTTGTTCACTTGGTTTTTGAAGGGTGTTTTCAGCTGTCCACAGCTGCTAAGAGGCACAAGGACATGCACAGACAGTGTTTGCACTGCCACCCAGCCCAGCTCTTGCAAATCTGAGCACAGGAATGCAAAAGGACAGAAGATGCACAAGTTACTGACCGAGCCCTTTCCTATAGCTGCACCTTCAGACTGTCACAGGCAAGAATGTGTCTGGAAGAACCAATGCCTCTGGCAATGCACATACGCAATCCCACAAAGCAGCACACCAGGAGCCCAGACCTCTGATTTTGCAACCGCTGCCTTCCCATCCTCTGCAGACTTTGGCAACAGTTCACGCTGCTGTGCCAGTGGGCTTGGGTTAAGACATGGCAGGAGCAGCCCATAAAGAGGAAAACAGCCCATTAAATACATCACTGCTTATCAATAAATTACATCTTTGAGGTGTCCTGTTAGTCTCTATACACGTGGGAGCAGAGCAGGACTCCCAGCACCCTGGAGTGAGTCCCTGCTAGCAACAGCACCCTGCTCTTCCCATTACTGCTGGCTCCTCTGCTGAGCAGAGCAGCGTTGAGTTGACACACTGAAGTCAGGCCAGCACTAAGTAAGCCGTGGCTGGAACTGGTTTTTCTTTGTATGGAAGCAGATCAGAGTTAAACTGATCTGCGGTTGGGGTCAGGCAATTAACATCTGCATAGGCAAGAAAACACTTCCCAAGCTATAGACTGTAACTTACAGACTCTTCTGAACTGGGTGAACAGTTTCATTTATGAGAAGAAATGGAGAAACCCAGCATAGCCGATGACACCAGACCTGGGGCCTTTAGAGAAAGGCTTTGTCCCAGTCCATCCAGAATTCCTTAAGTTTAGCTGCACACAAGCTGATGGCAAAGCCACTGGACAAACAGCTTTTTGAAACCCACCAAAGCCAAGAAAGAAAGAAGTCAGCAAGTTTACCAGAGAGCATAAACACCGCAGAGCCTTGCTCAGCCAACAGCTCTGCTTGTAAACATGCAGACACACAATGTTGTGTAACATGGGCACATGCTGGCTGCCAGGATCCCATCCCAAAGAGCTCTGCAAGATCAAGGCAGCCTGAGCTGGGATGTGAGGCTTACCACTAACGCCAGGACCAGGGTCCGGACCTTCTCCCCGATCTCTGGTGAGATGTCGTTGCCAAACTGCTGCAGGGTAGTGAGGAAGCGCTTCAGCTTGCTGAGCTGCCGGGCACCACACGTGGCTGGGAGCTGCTGGTTGGTCAGCGAGGAGGAGGAGGAGGAGGAAGGACCGTTGCTAAACCTCTGGGGTGGGGATGGAGCCCCGTTCAGCGTCGGCGGGGAATGGTTTATTCCGTTGGGCACTGCAAATAGGAGAGGGAAGAGACACTGAACATCAGATGGTCATGTCCTCCGGTGTTCAATAGGATCCAGGAGCCTGCTACTGGTGACTAATTGCTGTGAGCAAACAGGGCAAGAACCAGGAAAGGGGCTATGAGCAGAGCAGAGCCTGCACACTGTGCTGGAGGGCACCCAGTGATGGAGCTGGTCACCAACAACGCATGTGCCTTCTCCTCAGCTTTCCCCCGGGCTCAAAGGGATGCCCTCGCAGCCCCCAGCACACGAGAACCACACACCCAGCCAAGGCATTGGGTTGGAAGAGACCTTAAAGCTCATCCAGCTCCAACCCCTGCCACAGGCAGGGACACCTTCCACTAGAGCAGGTTGCTCCAAGCCCCTGTGTCCAACCTGGCCTTGAACACTGCCAGGGATGGGGCAGCCACAGCTTCTCTGGGCACCCTGTGCCTCAGCACCCTCACAGGGAAGAATCTTTTCCTAATATCCAATCTAAACCTCCCGAGTTTCCTCAGATGTGATTGACACCACAACCAGTCACCTCCCAGGCTCAGTGAGCTTCATACCCAGGGCCATCAAACACCAACAAAATTAGGGCTCAGCAGAGCAGCCGCCCCACTGTTTGCATTTGAGGCAGCCTGAGGGGACATGGGGTCAGGCTGCAAAGAGCTGCTGCTGTGCCAGACCAAGCTCAGGCAGAGGAATTAAATGTGCTTTAGCTCAAAGCTTACAGCCCTCAGCAAGAATTACTGATCAGGGTTTCCTGGCCTTTGTCAGGCAGAAAATGACACCAGACATCCCAACCATCCTTCCCAACCCTGTCGATTACAGTAAGTCACCAGTGCTCATTACAGCCAGGGTCCCATTAGCAGAACCTGCAGCTCAGGTGCCTCCTCCTCAACCCAAGGAGGACCAACAGCATCCTGCCCATGGCTCCCATTGCACCTCCCTAGGGATTTACAGGGAGTTTCACAAGCAGGGTTGTTTTTCCCAACCTGGTCCCATCTGCAGCAGTGCCTCCTGTAAGTGGTGAGCATGTCGAAACAGACTGAGGGGCTGGAAGTTTGGGAACTCGGCGAGGGATTAGAACCAATTGTTGACATCCCCACACTGCTGTTGTGCAATCTAGAGCCCTGTCTGAAGAGCAGCTGTGCACTGGGGCACCAATGCAGCATAAACCAGAGTCTGAGAGGTGAAAAGTACATCATCATAAATAAGGTTTTAGCTGATCCACTGGTTTATCCTTAAAGCCCAGCCCTGAATCCTTTAAGGATGCAAGTGCTGAAGAGAAGGCCACAAGCTATATAAAGCATTTCAAATGATGGCATTCAGAGAAGCACTGCAGCCACCCAGCAGAGCTGCCCCTTGCATGCAGGGCACGCAGTGATGGAGCAACAACTTGCCAAATGAGATGCCAAAACTGTCACTGCAGCTTTGTGGGGCTCACACCAAATCCTTGTGACGCAGGGAGGGGTTTTCGGAGTAGGCAGCAGGAGGGATGTGAACAGTTAAACCGCTCTGGGGCACACTAGGGTTGGAGGCTGGAAAGGCTCCACACACCTGGACCTCCCGTGGTGAGCACAGGGGGAACCCAGGAAGATTTAACCAGAGTCAGTTAAGATGCAAGGGAAAGATAAGGCTGAAAAGACCATCAAAGGTGGTTCCTGCTAACCAAGGGGTGACAGGCTCTTTGAGGGCATAACAAAGACGTGTCCTTTCGCAGACAGAGATGATAAAATAAAGGCAAAGGCCAGGATTAAGAGAATGGAAGTACAAAGGCAAAGCGAACTCACGCTTTTTGTTATGGAACAACACAACTTCAGCAACTCCTGTCCACATCGACTTCCCCAAGGCAGCAAAAGGACAGAGATGTCCTGCAGAGATGGCATGTACCTGCAGGGTCAGCTACCATGGAGCACCAGCAAACACAGAGCTATGTGAAAGGCAAAGCTCCCATGAATTACTCATATGGAGCACTTATTTCACAATAAAATTGTTATAAATAGGGGGAAAGCTGCCCAGAGAAAGCTTCTGAAACAGCAAAGGTCGAGGGAGGGGATCCTGTCCCTCTGCTGCGCTGTGGGGAGAACCCCCCTGCAGCCCTGATCCAGCTCTGGGGAACAGCACAGGAGAGATGTGAAGCTGCTGGAGCGAGGCCAGAGGAGGCCCCGGAGCTGCTGCGAGGGCTGGAGCAGCTCTGCTCTGGAGCCAGGCTGAGAGAGCTGGGCTGGGGCAGCTGGAGAAGAGAAGGCTCCTGAAGGGGACACCTTAGAGCAGCTCCAGGGCCTAAAGGGGCTCCAGGAAACCTGGAGAGGGGCTTTGGACAAGGGTCTGTAGGGACAGGCCAAGGGGAATGGCTTGAACCTGCCAGAGGGGAGACTGAGATGAGCTCTGAGGCAGAAGCTCTTCCCTGGGAGGGTGCTGAGGCGCTGGCACAGGGTGCCCAGAGAAGCTGTGGCTGCCCCATCCCTGGCAGTGTTCAAGGCCAGGTTGGACACAGGGGCTTGGAGCAACCTGCTCTAGTGGAAGGTGTCCCTGCCCGTGGCAGGGGTTGGAGCTGGATGAGCTTTAAGGCCCCTTCCACACAAACCAGTCTGGGATTCTATGAACAGCTCTGCTATGACTGAGGCACTTCACCCACTTCTCTGTTTCACTTCCTCTTATTGTTTCACATGAAAGACCCGGCAGAGCAATGGGCTCTATTTATAGCTGGCAGAAATGGGGCTGTGAGATCCACCCAGGGCCGGGGGGCTGCAGCTCCTCAGGAGAGGCTGTCACGGGTGGCAGCGGTGGCTGTTGATGGACTCTGGAGCAGAACACGCTGGGGCCGAGCTGCCGTTAGACACAGCCCTGTAACCACTGTGTGCTGGGGCTCACCCTGCCCGGCCTGACCCTCCTGTGAGCCCCGCTACCGCAGAACAACCGGCAGTTATCTGCTCCAGCACAGCACCGGGATCCGCTCCCCACAGACCACAGAGCCGGGCTGGGACCTCTGCTTCCAGGTGAGAAGATGGTGCTGAAGCAAGCGAGGTGGGTACTGGTGGTGTACCCAGACCAGTGGGGTTACTGGTTTGGGGAGAGGGGGATGCTAAACTCTTAGGAACATAAAAGTCATTGCCTAGGGCTACTCTGTTACACTCTCCTTAGGTCCTCAATAGGCTTTTGCTGCTTCTCCAACCCTTTTGTTAGTGATCCACAAGCAGACAGGGCCTTCCTCCAGCATGTTCCTCCTCACCTGCCCCAGCCGTGGGCTTTTACAGTGCAGGACACGCACCCACTGACTCTGACCAAGACCCTTTCGTGCAACTGAGAAGTAAAGCAGCAAGAATAAACTTCACCACAGGCTGCATCTCTCATCAATCTTGGAAAGAGGCAATTAAGTCATGTGCAATCAGCAGATTCAGGCTCCTTGGCCCTTACCAGTGTGCCAAGCAACCTCATTGGGAAAATTAATTCCTGTCACTTTGCTAATGGTCTTTTTCTGCCTGAGCAAAAGGAGAGCCATTAAAAACCCCTCAGCACATAGAGATGGGGATGTGTCTGGCGGGATAACCCAGTGATTAGTGCTACTGCCAGCACCACGCAATACATTAGTGTGTGTCCTGATGGAGCTGGATTGTAAACCTCCAAAATCTCCTGCCAGCATGAAACTGTGAGATACCCCAGGCACCATCATGGACAGCAAAGCAATGCAGAACCAGCTAGGGAGACGCTCAGTGCAGGGCAAAAGGGGTGAGGAGAGCATGGAAAACACACATGTGCCACGTGCAGGGCCCAGATAACGCCATGCCCAGCAAAGAAAAGCAGCTTTTCTTCAGGATGATGCTTTTTAGCAGACATTAAATGGCTTTAATGTTGGCTGAGGGAGGAAAAAAGGACTCTTTCTAGGCTCTAAGAAAAAGCCGCATGTCCATCCCCTCCGTGGAGTCACCTCTGCACCAGAAGTGGGTGCAAGGCTGTGCTGCAGATGGGCAGGACCAGGATTGACTGCGGCTTAACAGGCAAGATTATAAAGAGAAGATGGAGAAAAGAGAATCTGGATGGACAGAAAGGCATTTCTGAGGCTGGAAAATTAGAAAAAAGGAAAACTTTCTAATCTCAGCTGTAGAAACGCTGTCTGCAAAGTGAGATAGAGCAGAGTGGGAATTAACTCCTCCAAAAGATAGAGTGAAAAGACCAGCTCTTGGCTCGTTTGAAGCCAGCCTGATAAAAGACTTCAATTTCTTAAGGAGTTTATGGTGGAAATCAAGGCTGCACTTGCAAAGAGAAGGACTCAAGGCAGCACTGGGAGCAAGGCAGGGGCAGGCAGAGGGTAGGGGAGGATTACAGACCCTGTTATACATCCTGCATATGTAGCAGAACAGCAGAAAAGCCCTAGTCCTCCCTTCCTTATAGCCATGCAGCACGGCTGAGACATCCCCAGTGACGTCTACAAGCAGAGCCTTCCCTCCTGGCTAGAGCTGGTCCCTGGGAAAAGCAGCATTACTGGAATCTTACGTGCAGTCGGAGTGAAGGACACGGGCCGGGGGCCGCCAGGGTTCACGGGGGGCAGCGGTGGCATGTTGGGAGGAGAGGACCTGGACTGTATCTTCACTTCCACGGGCGATCCGGGCATCACTGGCACCCTCTTCTCACCAGCAACTGTAGGAAGAGAAGGTGGTAACGCTTAGTGCCAGCCAGGGACGAGCGTTTCCCCGCCCAGCACACAGAGCATGGGTGAAGATGAGAGGCAGGGGGAGGTCACACCAGGCTCCTGCTGCTCCGCTGGCCCCAGGTCACATAGGGAAGAGGCAGAGCATGGTCCCAGGCTTGGGAACAGGCACGGGAGTGCAACACGTGTCCAGAGGTGCTGCCAGGCAGGCTCAGGATGCCTGTGGTCACCATCCCAGTCTCTTGACTGCAGCTTCTCACCCCTCATGCCTGAAGGTGCTTCCTCGAAGTCTTTCTGCCTCGAAGTCTGCTTTGCCCCTATTTAAGATCTCTCCAACACCCCCCATGCCCACACGTACCTCACAAGCACGGGGGACTGAGGTTTCACTTCCAGCCCTGCTCCCCAACCAGCAAAACCACGCTCTGAAGCAGCCGCTGTGGCAAACAGCTCCCTGACCAGTTTTACATGTTTGCTTTTAACCAAAAAGCTCAAAATCAAAGGTTCCTACATCTCTCTCTCTCACACTAGGGTGGCCCCTGTGCCAGCCATCACTCAGCCTTGCATGCACCCTGTGTCCACGCTGCCTGGCTGAGAGATGGTCTCTCCAGAGGGATTGCAACCCCTCCCAGAGCCATGCAACAGGCACCCAGGTTTTCGGGTGGGTGCTGGCCCAGTGTGCAGGGAGCACTGGTGCAGCTGTGCCAGCAAGCGACCCAAATGGGCACAGGGTTGTAAAGATGAGCTGGCACCAGCTACTGACACCCTCTCTCCTGTGTGCAGTCTCTGGTGTCTAATACATCACCAGCTCACACTGCAGCTTCTTTTCCAGCCTCTGAGGGGCCCTCCTGTGGACCCGGGCTCTGGTGGGACATCCCAGCTCAGCTGAACAGTGTGGCCACGCTCCTGGCTCCAGTGGCTAAATCAGCCTCAAAAGGCATCCTTGAGGGGAAAGCAGAGAAAAGGGGGAAATACGTTGCTTGGAGCAACCTGCTCTAGTAGAAGGTGTCCCTGCCCACGGCAGGGGGTTGGAGCTGGATGAGCTTTAAAGTGCCTTCCAACACAAACCAGGCTATAATTCTATGTGGTTCATGCTCTTCTCTGCAAGCTCAGCTGCAGGCAGGCCAAGGAGAGCACCGCATCGCTCCCTGCCTGCTGCTGGCCCATTCCCACCACACACCCCAAATACCAGCACACCGCCACCCACCTGCCTCGTTTGATCTTCTTCACCCCCTTCCTATGAAACCCCCTTCCCCAGGCATGTATGTCCAAGCTGATATTCCCATGCTACGGAGAGAAACAGAGCGTGAAACCCATCCTTACGGTTTCTCCTCTTGCCTCCTAAAATGCTTCTAGGGCACATTAGGAAAGCAGAACTGGTTTGGTTGATTTACAGGGATAGGGGGAAGTCACATAGAATTTACAGCCCCAAAATAAAACCAGCTACTGCTGGGCTGCTGCATGAAACACCAAACTCAAAGTCCACAAGAAACCAATACCTTCTATTCCAAGCTCTTACCCTGAGAGACAAGAAGCAAACAGGATTGTTAAATTTAAAAGCTTCCTGCAAGGACCTGGGGCATCTATAAACGCAGATAAAAACCATCTTTCTGAAGCTCCTCATTTTTAGCCTAAACACATCCATTTAATGAGAATCATGTGAGCAAACCAGACTGTGAACAAAGACTTGAGTCAGCCTCAAGTTGACCTGGGGCTAAAAATGAGCCAGTGAGATGGTCCGTGGGGAAACGCCACCTCCCTGGTCTCCTTCTTCCATGTTTCACTGCTCAGAAATATTTACTGCCTCACCAATGGCAACATGGCAGCGCTGCCTCCAGATGCACAGAGTGGATGCTGAGATGCTCCTCAAAATGCCTGCGAGTCTCTCCACTGTATCAGTCATCTGAGATCATGCTAAAGAGCCAAATGCCATGATAGATTCTTGGATAATGCTCCAAGAAGAATAATTCTTGTCAATGACTGAATACTCCACGTGTCAGAGCAGGACAGCTGCCTAAACTGGAAACACTGGGTTGTTTTCCTCCCAAGCCCTACCTGGAGTTGGAAACATCTCCAAATGTTGGGTTGTTATTTTCCAAGCAATGCCTGTAAGACACAGATTGAACCTGTTTATGGCACAACCCATATGTCAAACCTGCAGTGGCACATGCTCAACTCTGCACCCAGGACCTGCCAGGGCTGACCAGGGAGAGAAGCAGGAGCCACATGGCCAACCAGCTGGTGGGAGAGCTGCCTTTCCACCCCTGAACATGCTGGAGTTTCACATGGGAAGATGATACACTCGGGAGTAAAACAAAACCTGATCACAGAGATGTGTCAGTCTTGGATGGAAGCAAGAAGTTCATCTTCTCCCAAAGCCGATGAAGCCTGAAGACCAGGTTTCCCACTGAGGGGAGTTATGGATTTCAGATGCTGCAAAGCTGCTCTCTGGGTGAGGACAGCTGTAGGCACGTACCAGTTTATGTTGCGTGCCCTATATATTTGTGTGTCCCATTTAAGGGGCCCAGGTGTGCAAGAGCCTAGAAAGCCCCAAAGCTTTGAATACACCCAAAACCCTTCATCCCTCTCCTCTCCAGTGACACACTGAAAGGCCCTGGTTTCAGTTGATTCGCTGTGTTGACTGTTGGTGTGCACTGCATTTCCTTTGCTGCTCCAGCTCTCATCCTAGCATAACAAATTAACAAGCAGCATATGTCAGGATGAAGTGGAGCTGATGATTCTCATTTCTGGAGAGGAAAAAGAGCCAAGTGAGACAAGAGGACAGCACTGCAGGAGAAAAACAGGGTCCTCGGAGAAGTCCCACTCCTGCTCTCCTTGGGGACTGAGGCTCCAGTTCCCCAACACCACAGCACTTTCAGAGGGGGCAGGTTCAACACCTGCTCAAGACATACTTCATCCTATTTCTTTTCCTCAAAGAAGTCTTTCTCCTGTGGTGGTTGGTACAAAGGGAGTGTTGCTGCAATAGGTAACCTCTGAGGAGCCACTAGCATTTACTCGCATTGTAAACTGCATAAAGAAGCTGCTTCACTGATCTCTTCATGCCTTTGGGTTTTAGAAAAGGGAAAAGGCACAAGAAAAACAAATAGTGTCAAGTTTGGGAGTATCTCAAGTACCTGGAATTTAAATTAGTCCTTAAATCCTTTGGGAATTAGAGAACATCCGTGGCAGTGTTCAAGGCCAGGTTGGACACAGGGGCTTGGAGCAACCTGCTCCAGTGGAAGGTGTCCCTGCCCGTGGCAGGAGCTTTAAGGTCCCTTCCAATACAAACCATTTTATGGTTCCATGATTCTATGAAATAAAAACAATTCAGGAGGAAAACTGGATGTTACCTTCTCCCAGAAAGCAAGGTAAGGAAGAGAGCCAGGAATAACCCTGGGGACAGACACAAACTGTCTGCTCCCCATCTGCTCCCTAACTCCAAAATATAGTTCCAACAGACGGCAGAATAACACCAGGAAGGGAGATTTACATTCAGCAGCAAAAAAGACCCTGAGCCTGCCTCGCACTTTACTGGGGCCACGACTCCCAGGTTACGTCTCCCATACGCACGGTCACGTTTCGAAGAGGTGATGGGCAGTTATGCAGTGAACATGCATGTAGATAACTTCAAGCCATTCTTGACACAGGTGGAGGATTCCCCTTGATTCGCTGCTGTGGGAGTTAAGGAGGAAGGAGGAACCTGCCTGGCCTGGGAGCAATTTCATACATCCCATTTATAAAGAAGCTGCAGAGTCGCAACTGCTCCCACAAACCTGTTTGCCAGAGTCGAGCACTCTGGCTTCCTGCAGAAGTCAGGACATGGAACGTATTGGGAGAAGTAAGAGGAAAACCACACCGAACACGAGACAGCACTGCACAACCAGCAGGTGTGCACAGGGGGGTTTGCTCTTCCCTTCTGCAGTTTGTACGGGCAGAGAGAGAAGACTCAAAACTCAGACCTTGTCCACAAGGCTCTGACCTAAGTGGTTAGATTCAGTCTGTAAATCAACAGTTTTGGGTTTAGGAGATGTCTGTTGAATAAAAGACTGTGTACAAGGGTTGGCCCAACGGTTCAGAGTCTCAGGAGTGAAAGCAGGTAACTGTTTCACACAGAAAGAAGAGGTTTTATCAGAGCAGATGTTTTCAACTTTCATCTAGTACAGGCAGAATAAGCTCATAACCTAAAAAGCCATTTCTCACCCTAGATAGCAAAGAGCCCAACACTCCTACCTGCCTCTGGAGAGCAAGGGACTGGAGAATCAGCCCAGTAGCAGCAGCCAAGCTTAAGTTTAGCAAAAGAAATTCTGGGTCCGAGTTTGTTCTGGAGCCAGTGGGCAGACAAACACTGCCAAAGGGGATCTAGCCCATCCCAAAACATTCATCAGGGCAAGGCGGATAAGCCACACTCCAGACACACCTCTCTTTCCACTGGCCCTGCCACCTCAGATGACCATGGGGCCTAGAGGCATGAATTATAGATTGCCTACAAGTCAGGAAAATGAACCCTTCCTCCAAACAGCCTGTGGAACCAGAGGCTTCCTTGCCCATGGCTCACATGGGTAAGAGTCTTTGGTTGAAGGTAAAGCAACACAAAGCTTCTCTAAATAGGATTATACAATCATAGAGTGGTTTGGGTTGGAAAGGACCTTAAGATCATCTAGTTCCAACCCCCTGCCATGGGCAGGGACACCTCACACTAGACCATGTCACCCAGGGCTCTGCCCAACCTGGCCTTGGACACTGCCAGGGATGGAGCATTTATCACTTCTCTGGGCACCCTGTGCCAGCGCCTCAGCACCCTCACAGGGAAGAACTTCTTCCTTATATCTATCAGTTTGAATCCACCACCCCTTGTCCTGTCACTCCAGTCCCTGATGAAGGTCCCTCTCCAGCATCCTTGTAGCCCCCTTCAGACACTGGAAGCTGCTCTGAGGTCTCCACACAGCTTCTCTGCTCCAGGCTGAACAGCCCCAATGTTCTCAGCCTGTCTCCATACAGGAGATGCTCCAGCCCTTGATCATCCTTGTGGCCTCCTCTGGACTTGCTCCGACAGCTCCATGTCCTTTTTATATTGAGGACACCAGAACTGCACACACATAAAGAGACCACTTGACAGCGCAACCAAAGGGAGGCACCAAACCTCGGTGCCCTCTCCAGTGTCAGGATCCCACCTGCAGCCCAGTGTTGAGATAACCAGCTCCATGCACCACTGTGAGGAAGGAGCCAGGGAAATGGCCCCAGCCCCACACGCTGCGATGGACCCGCTGCAGTTGGCTGCCGCCGCAGGGCTCCCTGGTGCTAGTCTGAATGCAAACGAGAGGCAGCAGCAGCGTAACCTCCCCGGCTCATGTAAATAGGGTGAGATGAAATATGGTTCAGCACCTCCCCAGCTTCGGCGAATGTTTATTTTGAATAACATGCTTATCTGCTCCAACTGCTCACCATCTGTTTTCAATCTCCACCAAGCTAATATTTTTCACATTTAGGAACTGAGAAATGGGAAGAATTACATTTAAATGTTATTAACATCTTTCCTCCGCTCTAAGGTTGCCTTTCCCTCCCCTTGATGGCTCTAAGCCATCTGTAGAGCACCTTTGCAGTTCTCCAAGGCACGCAGATGAGAGGTTATCTACATGCAAAGCAAGAGGATCATTGCTCAGACTTCCAGAAGACACCATTTACCGTTATGCCACTGCAATCTTTCCATCACCTGCTTCCAGACAGCTTCCCTCAAGCTCAAACTGGAATCACATCGTGGAGCAAAGAGCCAGTATTTTATCTTTTTGCAGCACCACTGCATCAAAATGTGATGGGAGGGGGAAGACTGAAGATAAGCATCGGAAACAAGGCAGCCAGAACAGCAGGACTAGGAATAAAAGGATGATTGGGTTAGTCCCAGTTTGGTGGAGAAGGAGACATTAAGAGCTTTGCAGTCAAGGTTACATTTCTATAGCAGTACTGGCATTTATTTGCATGTAGGGTGGCTTCCAAAGGTCTTCCTTTGCTCGAGTCAATAAATGATAATTTACAGCCAGAACTGGGAGACATGAGTGAGTCAAACAGATCAGCAGCAAATGCTGGTCCTTCTCCATCCTCCTCCTCCACGCCAAAGCATGGAGTTGGCCAAGATGGTACTATAGCATCTGTTGCAGTGGGTAACTTATGTTCCTGTACAGATATTTCCTCCACCAAATGCGATCAGCCTATTTTTACCCTGTTCAGCTTGGGTTTATAGCACATCCAGGCTCCTGAGCTGCAAGATGCTGTGGGAGGGGAGAGGACTCGGCACCTCGCAGGAGAGCCTCGCGTCACACAGGAGGGAGCTGCTGAGCCTGGGATAGGCATTTTATACATCAAAAATAAACCCGTGTATCTCCATTGCCATCTAGTCCTCTCCCACACACAGCTGTTTCACTTAAATCTCAATTCAATGTGAAACTCAGATAGAAGAACTTGAAAGAGCAAAGTATGTTATCGTGCACAGGCAGTCCCGAAAGCAGTTAATAAGGGAAATAAGATTAATAATTTATTCCTGAAAGCAGACTGCAGATCCTTATCCTTCCTGCCCTTCAGCGAGTTTAGAAAACCCTATTAACGTGCCTGGCTTAAAGACTCATCAGCAGCACAGGTTGGACTCCACAGCAGTTCTTTTCTGCTGTGTTCCCACCCAGGCAAGACAGTTGCAGCTCCAGCTCTGCCCTCGCCATGGCCACATCACATCCATCAGCACAAACCCACCTGCACAGCATCCCTGCTTCCTTAGCTCTGGTTTCCTCTTGGTCCATGGACTCACACCAGGGCCAGCAGTGCAAACACATGGATTCAGGATCCATCCCCCAAACTATCACATCCAATAGCCCCTGGGGTGGGGCATGCATCAACCCCTCATACTCTGGTCATCTTGCTTCTACAAGAACACAAACCACGTTGTGGTACCCTCCATTCCCCTCCTCTTTTCCATAAGGAAGCAAGGGAATAGAGAACAGTTACTCAGGTCATGAAAGCTCCTAAAAAACATTTACACACTGTGTGGCAGCCACCAGGGAGCTGTTGCTGCTTTTACCAATAGCCACAGCAATCCCCTTCCCGCGCTGCTACTGCCCATGCAAATAAGTTTGGGAGCCTCAGGTTCATTTCTTCATGTCCCTGCCAACAACTTCTACTCAACCATTATCCCAAAAGGATGCAGTGACACTGTTGAGGAGCCCATGGTGCCCCAGGGTAGGGAATCTTCCTCATCCTCACTTGGAACCCTCCTCATAGAATCAGACTGGTTTGTATTGGAAGGGACCTGAAAGCTCATCCAGTTCCAACCCCCTGCCATGGGCAGGGACACCTTCCACTAGAGCAGGTTGATCAAGGCCCTGTCCAATTCACTTGATTAGTTACTGCTAAAGTATTCCGGTAATTTTTCATTGGCTCATTGTTCCATTTAAAGTTACAGAATGAAGATTGATTTTGTTCCTAAATCATGCACTCCTATTACAATATGAAGGGATATTTACTCCTCTGCACTCTTTACTTCTTAGGCGAAAGCCCCCTGAATGAAAAATGAAAGCAGTTACAGATATCAAACAGGCAATTATCACAATCAGGGAAAAATGAGTATTTCAAAGTCCCAGCCTGCTGTGCTGCTCTCCAAATCCTCCGGCTCCAACTGTAACCATGGTGGCAGGAGCAAACTTTCCAGATGGGAACATCTGTCTCTCATTTGCCACAGGGAAGAAAACACCAGGAAGATGAACAGCTCCCGAGGCCGCCGGAGCCCAGACACAACAAGGACAAAACGGATGGACCACGTAGGAAGAGATTTGGAGCAGCAGCTTGGAATCAAAGATTATTGTTCCTCAATAATTAGTTTTGGGGAGGGCTTCTATATACAAATGTTATGTTGGGGAAAAAAGAGCTTGAGTTTCACCTACAGTAAATGCCATATATAGTGAAAGTGAGAACTGAGTTAACCATGCTGGTGACAAGACAAGGGGAATGGCTTTAACCTGCCAGAGGGGAGACTGAGATGAGCTCTGAGGCAGAAGCTCTTCCCTGGGAGGGTGCTGAGGCGCTGGCACAGGGTGCCCAGAGAAGCTGTGGCTGCCCCATCCCTGGCAGTGTTCAAGGCCAGGTTGGACACAGGGGCTTGGAGCAACCTGCTCTAGTGGAAGGTGTCCCTGCCCGTGGCAGGGGTTGGAGCTGGATGAGCTTTAAGGTCCCTTCCAACACAAACCAGTCTGTGAGTCTATGATATGAAACATTACACGTGATTCACCCCTATGGGGTCCAGAAAGTAAAGACTAAGTTTACTCCAGAGTGTAAAAAGTGACCCAACATGTGGGAACCTCTCAGCTGACAGACACGCTAACCCAGGCTCCCCCAGCAGTGCTAGCCCGTCCCGTCCTCTTACCAGCATTCTTTAAACTCTCCTGCAGTTCAAGGAGCCCATTTATGAAGGCAGGAAGGCCCCTTGCCAGGCTCCATCTCCTCCAGCCACCCTTGCACACACCACAAAGCCAAAATCTAAGCATTGGACACTGACAGAATCATAGAAAAACTAGGTTGGAAAAGACCTTTAAAATCATCCAGTCCAACCATTCCCCCAGCACTGCCAAGGCCACATGATGCTCATTTGTGCCCCAGCTCAGCAGCACCACAAACGTGTATGATGCACAAACCATGCTCTGTGCTTCAATACCAAAGCCACCAGCTCCACCACCACTCCACACTCAGCATCAGCACATCAAGGTTTTCCTCCCCATCATCGATGTTCCTCAGCAGCACTTGTTTATTGTAGAGGGACCCATGACAGCAACTCAGACACCCTTCTTCTAATTAGCAGCTTAGTTCTTGATGTCTATTCAACACCCACCAGTTTGGTGTAAGCCCTCTCTGGAAGAGCACCAGCCTGTTGTACAGGGTAACAATGTTAAGTACAGTTAATTCTGAAAGAGGACCAAAGTGTTGGAGAAAGGAGAACTTCGGAATGGATGCAACTGCCTTTAGACTTTTGCAAGCACTGGTTTTCATAGAATCGCAGCCTGGTTTGTGTTGCAAGGGACCTTAAAGCTCCTCCAGCCTTCTCTTCTCCAGCTGCCCCAGCCCAGCTCTCTCAGCCTGGCTCCAGAGCAGAGCTGCTCCAGCCCTCGCAGCAGCTTGATTTTAAACCAAAGTTGTGCTAAACTCTGCTGAGGTATAAAAATAATTAATTTCTTACCAAAACCCCCATAGGTTTTACAGCACAACTGAGCACAGCAATTCTGGGAGCGGAAATCATCTTCTTCCTCCTTATGCTAAATGATGTAAATAAAGCTCCAACTTTTGTACCTGTAAAATTCTGGGTGACCCAAATAAAGGAAAGCACAGGGAACCAAGCTCTAACTTTTGAAAGCAGTCTCCACCTTAACAGAGGCTTTGGGGCAGGCTGTAGGATCTGATATTATCTACACTCATCAATCCTTCCAAACCTTGCATTGGTGACCACTGAACAAGCACCTCCACCCCTCTGCTCTCCAGATGAAACACATTCGCACTGGCCTCCACCTTGTTACCTCCCTCTCCAGCACAGCAGCATCAGAGCAAGTGGTGGGAGAGCCCAGGGAGCCGTGTTTAACCAACAGCCTCTTGTTGCTAATGAGCTCTGAGGGACTCCCCACAGCTCCTAATGGTCAGAAGAAATGCACTCCCTGATGTAGATGGGCTTCAGGGCATCAGAGATGCTGGAGCAGGCTCCTAGGAATGACCCAGGCCACCAGCGCAGCTCCCAGTGGAGGACCAGCATGGGGCCACCACTGCTGCAGCCCTCACTGGGCTCCTCTGGCCACAGGTATGGGTCTGGAGAGCCTTGCGGAGGCTATAGGGTTGTCTCACCCAGGGAAAAGTGTTCCTGGAGGGGTCTGGTTGCTCTGCTGCATGTCCTGCATAAGAGCCTCTCACATGGATCCTGCAATTAGAGGTGTCTGAACAGGCACATCAGCAGTGGTTAAAACCTATCAGGAAGTCCTCAACAGGAAAGATAAAAGCCACAGATGCATGTGACCACCACCCAACAAACTCCATTTGAGAGCCTGGGACCCCTGCCTCCTCTGCTGTCCTTCTTCATTCTTTAATAAGGGTTCAGAAAAGGGGAACCTGCAGAAAGCCCTTCAGCAGCACTAATGCTGCAGCAACATTCTGCTCCCAGCAAGGCCACAGGTACGGCGATGCAGCCCCCTTCTCCCTGCGCTGTGCTGCTCCAGAGAAGCCAGGCAAGTGCTGTGGGTCCAGCATTCCCATGGCTTCCCCAGGGGAACCACTCTTCCAACTCAAGCACCTTCCCAGGTGATTTTTGCTGGGTCCTGATGCTTCCATGCTGCGAGTCTGGTTCATTCCTGGAAGCTGGGGGCAGAAAACAAGTGAAGGTCTATTCTGAGATAGAAGGGCAGTGACCCTTCTTTTTCACTGCCTGGTGGTTTATATCCCAGCTCTTGGTTTTAGTAGGAAAAACGAAGTTGTGGAAAGGAGGGAATTTTCTAAGCAGTTCTGTAAGAATCTAGCAGATGTCAGAAGGATGCAGTTTCTGGGTCAGTGCAGTGAGTCCCTTTGCTCAAAGGCTTCCCACCACACACAGCCTACATAGGGCAGAGCCATCCCAGAGCACCACGGAAGTTCATACAACACAAGATAAAAGGAGAATAGCCTGATAATCATTAAATGAGGGAATAGCCTCATTTAAAATAAGAGCAGGGTTTCAAACCCATCACAAATGCTCCATCCCTGGCAGTGTTCAAGGCCAGGCTGGACAGAGCCTTGGGTGGCATGGTCTAGTAGTGTGAGGTGTCCCTGTCCACGGCAGGAGGTTTGAACTAGATGATCTTAAGGTCCTTTCCAACCCAAACCATTCTATGATTCCTCTTAAAATCATCCAATAATTTAAGAACTCTAAACCTCGTTACTAAAGATGTACGGGAGGAGGATTAAGTTATAAGATTTAAACCAACAATCTAAGAATACATCCCTCTCTCACTCCTCCATCTTCCAAGCCCTGCTGCTTCACAATTTGGTTCCCACCACTATAGATCAACCTAAAAAAGCCACCACTGACCTCAAAAAACAGCCAGCACTGAGAAAATACGGATTTCTTACAGCATCGTGAACAGCACTGAGTGTGCGGGGACCTGAAGCTAATGGGAATTGGTGTCTAAGGGGTGAGGGTATCCAGTGAGTAGAAAATACTCCAACTGAGTAACACAGGAACTGAGGCTGTAAAAATCTATGCATACAAGACAGGCTCAAAGTACCAGCACCAGCAGCCCAAGCACCATGACCAGTAACTGCTAAATAATGGCTCTTTACAAAGCAAGGCTATTTCTTAAAGAAGGGAGAAGATCTGAAGGCTGAAAACCACATTTAATCCATAACAATCACTTTAACCACAGAGAGGCACAAATAATACCAAGGATGCCCAAAGCTATTACTAAAAGCTTAAATTAAACTAGGAAAAAAAAAAAAAAACCACAAACCCAAAGTGTTTGTTAAGCACAGAGTAGGTTCAAGTCCCGACCATCTGGAGAAGGAAACAGTCCAGAAGCTCGTAGTCAAAGGGCTACTTTAGATGAAAACAATGGTCCTTTCTGCTAAAACCAAAACAAATTCAATATCCACCCCCAAACAAAGCACTAGCCAAGTTCTACCACATACCCAAAATGAAGTAAGCAAGGAAGGAGACAGAAAACAGCCCCCCTTGGGGCCCTTAAGTCATACCGTTCGCTCTCTTTTCCAAACATAAAGCAGAGTCCAGCAGGGACTCTCCCTTCTCTGGATGGAGGCTGATGAGCAGGAGCTCACCCACCACCAGCCAGCTCCAGAGCTAAAGTTCCACCAAACTTTACCCAAGAAATCAAGGAGGAACTTGGAAAACAGGAACTTGGGAAGTCTTTTTCATCCCCACTACTTACAACTTCCTACAAGTCCGAACCAAGGACCGCAGGCATCCCTCACCCAACAGTGGCTTTACTACTGCAGCCCTTGCACCAATGCTGGCAATGCTGCACCACCACCCATCTTGCTGCCCTGTTGATGTCCCTAAGGTAGCCAAGACTCCTCATCACAACTCAGGCTGGCTCTTTAGAGAGCATGCTTCATCCACTTGGGTGCTAAGTACATTAACTGCTGCCCAGCTAATAGTCACTCCCGATCAATGGCACACATCGAGCCCTGCCAAGATGACAATTCTGCTGCTTAAAAATACTCCTCAAAACACAAATTGCTCTTCCTCTTTGCCCCAAGCATGAGGGAAGCTTTCCACCATCCCACAGAGCTGGAAGCACAAGAACAATGCATCTAGGGATGGGGTTTATAGGTGTTTAGGAGTCCGATGATGTAAGATGGACACCTACATACCTGTAGGAGCCGACACAAGGTGACAGCATCTCCTGCAGAGCCCAGGCATGGAGAGATGGGGGTGGACAGGGGAGCCATTAAAGCTCACTACTTCTTGGTCTCTTCAGGGAACAACCCCAGCAAAGAAGGATGCAGAGCAGTAGCTGTCTCTGCTGTACCTCCTTCCCCTCGCTCTCATGGGAAGCAGAAGTGGAGATTTTCCACAGATAACCTCTGGAGATTCAGTGATGCACAGGAACCATCAGGGACCATAGAGTGAAGGTGTTGGCTCAGCTGCTGATGCACTTGCTTTCAAAGTGTCGTGCAACACAGCACAGAAAAGATTTTCCAACTCATCATTCTTAGGGTTGTCCTAACGTAGTTACTAGCAACCTGCATCAGCCCACTCACCATCAGCTGGAGCATAAGGTAAAGACAATGTTAAGCAAGAACCGCAATCACCACAATTGCAAGCCCAGGAAGTAGAGCCCACACCACAAACAACAGAAAAACCCACCAGCCTTTGCTGTTTGTTTGCTCAGGTTTGTTTTGAGCTGTTGTTTTCCTCCCCTGGTCACAGCAAAGCCTGTGACACAGTGCCTATAAATTTCCTGTAATGCTGCAGCAGTGAGCGGAGCCCCATCTGTGCCTGGGCACAGGTGAGACCTCACCAGCGTGTAAGTGCAGGCTGCCTTTCAATTACACTCACCAGCCCATTAGGCAAATGAGCTTTGCATACGAGAGGACAGCACGAAAGTCAAGAAACAGGCCCTGAAGTAAAATATGTTTTATAACCTACATATCCCTGGGAAGATGTGGACAGTGATTTTGCTGTTCTATCCAGGGCTATGTTAGATGTTCATGGCCTTCAGCTCTCTGCTGTTAGCACTGGTGTGTGTCTGAGGATGGTCTCTCCACCATGCAGAACTGAAGCCAGTCAATGACATCTGCATAACCTGCATCCCACCTCCCAGAAGTATGCTCATTCATCGGGGACTGTAGCAACAGCACAAGGAGTAATGGGTTTCAACTTAGACAGGGGAAGTTCAGGTTGGATCTAAGGCAGAAGCTCTTCCCTGTGAGGGTGCTGAGGCGCTGGCACAGGGTGCCCAGAGAAGCTGTGGCTGCCCCATCCCTGGCAGTGTTCAAGGCCAGGTTGGACACAGGGGCTTGGAGCAACCTGCTTTAGTGGAAGGTGTCCCTGCCGGTGGCAGTGGGTTGGAACTGGATGAGCTTTAAGCTCCCTTCAACCCAAAGCATTCTGTGATTCTGTGATTTGCAGGTTCTGCCTCACAGAAGGCTTGATGGAAGATTAAAATATTACTGGCCCCAAAGAACTGAAAATGATTCCATGTGGGTTTCAATAAATAAACCACTTATCTACAGAATTATCTGCAGCACCCTAAGAAGACGCAGCAGCACATGCTGCCCCGGGGTATGGGATTACACGGGTGTCCCATGTCACCGAGAACATTCGTGTGGACTAAACAGTTCTGCTCAGGTGATCCTGAAGAATCAGCCTGCTGCACGTCCCTGGTTTTTTCCCCTGGTGAGTGTATGCAAAACAGAGACAACCCAGCTCCTCTCCCAGGATCCAGATGGCACTTGCAAACCTTGTCTGTGTATCAAATGTTGTTTTTTAGATCAAGTGTCCCTGGTTGACAACACAGAACTTCACGATGCTATCTTTAGAGAGGCTTCTCTGCAAAGAAACACCCTTGGAGCATACGTTACAAGGAATATGCTAATGTGGCAGGGAGTTTTCAGCACACACAAATGGATCTTGTTTCTGGGAGCTCAGATACCCCAGAACAAGCTGAGCCTGGCTGCAGATGAAGGGTCATCCAGGTCCCCTTTGAGCACCAAGTCGCTACAGAAAAGACGTGTGAATGAGTTAAGATTGTAGAGAAAGGTTAATGTGGACCACAGGAGATGCAGGATGAGCTCGCAGCAAAGTCCACTCTCACACTGGAACCATGCTCACCAAAAAACCATACTCAATGAGTTAGAGCAGCTGAAAACAGCCAAATCCAAGACTTTCCATTCCCTCATTTCTCCTGCAGGTTTAAAGATTCCTACCCTAGCTTCTTGTTCATCCAAATGCAAAGTGCTGATAATAAACCAATGGTTTTCCTCCTCAAGGTCTTAATTTCCTCCTCCAGATTTCATGTAAAACATAAAAGCAGAACATGCAAAGTAACTTTTTTTGTTTAAACAGCCCACTAATAAAGAATAAAACTATAAAACTTTGAGGTTTACACATTCCTGTTGTTCCTCATCAAAAGAATTACTAGTATTTGTTCAAAATAACATCACCACCTCCAGAAAAACACCACCCTGAGTTGTTTCCTGTGCTCCTCAGCTCCAAGAACAAGACATTACCTGCATGTGTGTACCTCCTGACCTGTACACACTCCCACTAAGCAGTAAACTGGCATTCCAGAAGCCAGGAGAAGACAAAGGTGGCTGCAGAACTAGCAGAGGTCACGCTGCAGCTCATTCCCAGGATCTGGAGGTGACGCCACCAGCAGCAAGGTGGCTGAAATAACCCCTACCCGCTGCTGAAAAGAACATTTCAAAACAGTGACATCAAGTAAAGCAGCTTCACTTGAAAAAAGAAAGTGATCCAGGAGGTAGCTCCTTCCATATTGCAGGTGCTCACAGTAAACACCATATGGCCTGTTAATTTAATTAGGGAGAAGAAACCCCCTAAGTTTGAGATCTGACTTTGAAGGATTTAAAACAAGGATGGGTAAAATCACTCCAGATACTCAATCAGGTTGTGTTGCCAGCTTCATCCATCCTGCTGACCTGCTTTAGCAGCACAGGACCTCTAAGGGGCTGGGTTTGAAGTCCACAACCAGATGTGCACACCCTGCACCATGTCAGCTGCAGGAAGAGCTGGCTGGGCCACACCCGGCAGCCAAGACAGCCCACCCCGGGCAGCAAAGCCAGGACAGGTCTGTACCAGGAAGTGCAGTAAATAACCAGAGTACTTCAGCTAAACCCGTCTCCTCAGACACCAACCAGGATTTCTACTGTAATCCTTCTCACAAACTGCATTGGTACCCATCAGGGCAGGATGCTCCTCAAGGTGGAGGTCAACCTGACAAATGCCGAAGAACCAATGGTGAGACACAGTCTCCACTCCATTTGTATTCGTAATCTTGAGGCCAAATCAGTCAAGCCCCAGCCATTCCCAAAGACTTCTGCACCTGAGCAAAGTCTCACTGCAGCATCTACCTCCAGACTAGAAAGGGGAATTCTTTGACCAAAGGGGCTTTGTTACCTGAATAAAAGGTCATTCTCTTTTTGAACATGTCTTCCAAGTCCTGCTCTGAGGAGAGAGGAGCACTTTTCTAGCCAGAGGTTTGCATACGTGTACCTGTACCACAACAGGAGACTGCAGCACTGCTGTCATACTGGAGCACCCTCCTAGGTGCTCACCCTCCAGGGCTGCCCAGCGCACCACTGGCAGAGAACAAGACGGATCCCATGGAAATGGCTACTGGGACAGCAACAAGAATGCAAAACCACAAAATCTACTGGTTATCTATGAACAAGCCTTAAGAGCTGAGGCTTACGGGGCTTTCTGATGGGCTTTCATCTCCAAGCAGCCTGCCCAGGCGCAGGCAGGAGCATGCAATGCCTTGGTCATGGTGCTTTGAGCACCATCATCCCCCAGCAAGCTGCTCTGTCAGGAGCCACCAGCACAAACCTCATCAGCTGCAACACTGCAGCATAACCAAACTGCTTTGGGGAGGCCCAGCGTGTCATAAGGGAAACGCAGTGTTTCTCCATAGAAGTATACACCTCGACCAACTGACAGAGCTTTGCCATCTAAGTTGTTGGGATAGAAGCACAGGGGCAGCTATGCCTGCTGCCTCCAGTGCAGAGACAAGCTACCACTCCCCTCCATGGCACAAAGCAGGTCAGGACTGTGTGGGCTGGTCCTCTTACCACAGGACATGACCCACCTCCATGAAGACGTTCCATGCAGCTGCAGAACAGGTTCATGTTCAAATCCTAGGTAGGGCAGCAAGAAATGCCCCCTTCCTCTCTCCTAACTGCAGCACATCTCACCTTGAGCAAACCCACTCTGCCAGAAGAGATTTGGGGGTTTCCTGCAACCTGCTGCCCCACTAATGAATTGTACCAGGAGAAAAATCCCCTTGTTCCTAGAATGCTGTAGCCTCAACTGGTGGGTAGTTTCTCTTTGGCTCCTCTCAACAGTTGACCACACTTACAAATTAACAACCCGCTTATTCAATTATTGTTCCCTTTTCTCTCCAGACCCAGGCTGGGATCATGTATCCCGTTAACCAGTACTGCAGCAACATCCCAGAGCCGTTTCCCATCCCCAACCCCACCCCAAATTACCAAACATCTAAAGCCCAGCAGACTCCTTCCTGCTCAGCAAGAAACTCTCCTCTCAGGACACTGCAAAGATTTCATTTACTACCAATTGCCCTCTGGTTATTGTACATTTATGGGGTGGGGGCTGAAGAAAGGAAGCAAACAGGGAGAGAGTGTAATTAGCTTTGCCTGGAAAACATTCACCCCAGTTGTAACAGCAACTGGAGCCTGTCGGGAGCTTAAGAGAATCAGGGTTTTGTTCCTTGCTGAAGTGTCTGTGTTGGGTGAGGGGAGGGATAAAAAAAAAAAGGGAGAAAAAGAAATATATTAAGGAAAAAAAAAATCAATAAGTGGATCGTACTTCTTGCCACAAGCCCATATGGAAGTAATCAAGCACAAGGGTGGCAGCTGGGGCCAATAACAGTCACCTGCAGTTGAGGGACATGGGGGTTTCGGATGGGTTTTTAATGCTAATTTCCTGGAGGAACAATGCGGGAGCGGCAGCCGAGGCGGGAT
>NW_009945736.1:0-3738 GCF_000696875.1 Nestor notabilis
GCTTCTGGGCAACACGCAAGCGGCGGCGCGAGAGCTGCTCTTGGGCTCGAAGGGGCCCTCGCTGAGGAAGGCTGGACGTGAGCTGAACGTGCTCTCCTCACCCGTGTGCTCCTGCCCTGCCCTGCTCTGGGTGCTTTCTGATGGGTCAGGAGTGGTTTCGGTGGCTATGGTCATCCAGCCGTTTGTCCCTGCACTAGAGGGTTCCTCCTCGTTGCTGTCCCCTTCCTCCCTAACGCTGTTTGGAGCACTCAGTGGTGTTGAAGCTTCTTTCTCCCCTGGGTTTCCCGACGGAAACGTGGTTGTCCAAACTGTAGGAGTGCTGCTCTTCCTCCTCCTTCCCATCGACCCCACAGACACGGGGCTCAGCACATCCTCTATCACGGTGGCTTCCTGGGTTGTGCTCACCAGGTTTGCCCCAACATCTAACCCAGAGAAGTTGGTCCAAGCCCGCAGAGCCGCAGGTATTTCGGTGCTGATCTGAGCATCAGCCTCTTCAAACACCTTTGTCCCCTTCTCCTGAGGTGGCTCCACTGATCTTTCTGTCGGGCTGGCGGCACCCGGCTCGTCGATGAAAGCCATGCCCTCTGCTGCCACCGAGGCAAAGAAGTTCTCCTTCTTCAGCTCAGGTTTGAGCCTGCTGGTCGCAAAGGCATCGAAGGTCTCGTCCCACTCCGAGAGGGGAGGAGGGACCGCGGGTGTCTTGTCCAGTGGAGGAAGGTCTCCTTGGGATGGGGGAGTTGTTTCTGGAACGGGGACACCAACGCTTTGGGCTGGAGACTCCCTCTCTGGGTCTTTATGTCTTAGGGAAGCAGAGGGACTGGAATCCTCAGAGGAATAAAAGCTCCCAGCGACCTCTGGAGAAGCACGTGGCCCAGACGGGAAACTAGAGAGAAAGTGAGTAGGTGAAGGAGAATTTAGTACCTGGTCAGCGAGGAGGTCCTCAAAGAAGGGATTGCTCTGCAGGGAGTTGAGGAATGGGTTGGTAGGGGACAAGCATCCGGATTGACCGTCTCCAGGAGCGGGAGAGAGGTTAGTGCTTGGCATGCTAGTGAGATGGGCTACAGCAGCAGGAGACTGGGCAGGGGAGCAGGGAGGAAAATGAGAAGGAGCATCTGAGCTGGTTTCTACCTGAGGAGACACTTCCAGGCTGTGGAGGGAAGACAAAACAGTCCTCCTGGTTAATGCTGTGACAGAGCTGTAAGCACACACCACACACACTCCAAAGCAATGCAATGACCAAACACGTTCTCGTCTCTCTGGTTAGGCAGAGCAATGATTATGGAGTCAAGGCATGGAAAGGGCATGCACGACACGCAGGAGAGGGCAGCCCTTCTTCTAGGTGTCCTCCACGCTTCCCCTTCCTACCTTAGCAAGCCCCGAGACTCTGGAGCCAAGAGGTTTTCCCACCTCCTGCAGCCCAAGGGCTGGGCTCAGGGGGTTGGTGTGTACCAAGGGCAGGTTGTGCTTGGGGAGCCGGGCTGGGCTCTTGGATAGGGATTACCTGAGCCAGGAGCGAGTCTTTCCCAGTGTATCCCAGTGCCTTGTTACCTGTCTGGCAGCACATCAGGGTGCCAGTAGACCTGGTGCTCTCTCTGGCACAGGAGGGAGGGGAGGGCAACCAAGCAGGAGGGAGCACATGGCCAGGATGTGGCCCTGGATCCACTCCTGACTGCCCAGTGTTCCCTCATGCCCTGCATCCCATCACTTCTGGCCTGAAACTCCATGGGGGACCCCAAGGAGGAGGAAGGGATCCAGCACACCTCAAATTCACACTGTCAGGCTCCATCTGCACCTCACCCCACGTCAGGCAGCTGGTTCCCTGCTGCCTTTCGAAGAGGGACTACACTGACCTTGCTTTGGGATTCAGTGATGTTCCTTTGGGATCTCCTCTGGCAATGTGCATCACCCCGAGGAACTCACCACATTGGGGATGATCATCTTGGTGGTTTTCACATCATGGTGTGGACACCCCATGCCCCAGCCAGTGCTCCGAGTACCACATTCCCTCCTCCTGAGCCCCCATCCCCTTCACTCACCCCTGCCAGGAGCAATTCCAACCCCGGGATGGGAACCCCCAGCACCAGGAATGAGCTGCCCCACAACGGAGTCAATGGGATCACCTCCATCTGCATCAGCCACCAGAGCTGAGCTTCAGAGAGACCCCAGCCTTGGTTTGGGAGAAACATGGACATTCATCAGCCAGCACTGGGCACAGCAAAGTTTAATGAGGAATTAATGAAGGAATTGCTTTGCCAATACACGAGGGGTCCATCCAGCTCTGGGGTATTCCCTGCCTCACCCAGGCTGCCGGTAGGGATCACAGGCAGCACTGGAAGGTCATGGTCAACACGCTGTCAAATGGGAAAGTTGCCTGGAAAACTCTTTTCTGTGTTATAAGGATGCACAAAAGCCTCAGACACGTTTTAAAGCTCAAAAATGCCATCTTGAGGCAGAAGCTGAGGATGTGTGAGGGTGCAGCAGAGAATCACAGAGTCACAGAATCAAAACTGGGTGCGAAAAGACCTTTAGGATCATCAAACCCAACCGTTCCCAGCCCTGCCAAGCCCACCACTAACCGGGCACTGAGGCCTCGGCTCCACGGGCTGTGAGCACTTGCAGGGACGGTGCCTCCAGCCCTGCCCTGGGCAGCCTGTTCCAATGCCTGAGCACCCTCTGGGCAAGGAATTGTTCCTCAGCTCCAGCTAAACCTGCCCTGGGGCAGCTTGAGGCCGCTTCCTCTTGTGCCATCCCTTGTCCCTTGGGAGCAGAGACCAGCCCCCTCCTGGCTCCATCTTCCTGTCAGGCAGTTGCAGAGAGCGATCAGGTCCCCCCTGAGCCTTCTCTTCTCCACACTAAACCCCCAGGTCCCTCAGCCCTTCCCCATCACACTTGTGCTCCAGGCCCTGCTCCAGCTCCGATGCCCTTCTCTGGCCCCCTCCAGCACCTCAGTGTCTCTCAAAGCAGGCAGGTTATGTGCTGGCCGTGCCCTGGACCATGAGTGGTGCAGGGATGGACAGGAGCTCATGCCCACTGCAGCAGGGCTGTCAGACCCATTTCTCCCTGCTCCTGGCAGCTTCACAGCCCCCCTCTCACATCATCTTCCAAGCAACTACCTTGGAAAAGTGCCTATTTGTGCAATCAATGTCACCGAAGTCCCTCCACCCCAGGTTTTAGGTAGGTAACACACACTCAGCAAGTGGCAAAGGCTCAACTCCAGCACCCATAAGATACTGCACAGATACTACTGAGCAGAACAAGTAAATCAGGCACAAAACCACCCATAAAAGCCTTCATTTCCACCCAAACCTGCAGCACACTTGGTGCTCTGGGCAGAGACAGCTCATGAATGCCCCCTCCTGCTGTCACCACAGAGCAGTGGTGGCCATGGCCAAGTGTCCACCCCAGTCCTCACACAGTCCAGCCGTGTTCTGCTGTGTCTCCAGGTCCTCTCTGGGCACGTGCCTCCACAGAAGGTTCCTCTGAGCTGCTCAGCTCTTGCTGGGTGCCTGGAGCTCTCAGTGAGCACGGAACATCTCCAGGAGAAGCGATGGGAGAAGCTGATGGAGAAGGCAATGGATTTTTGGGCACAAACCACCCTGGAAAGACCAGCTCTGCTTGGAGCCAACCTGTCCACACATGCTGTGATGGGCAGGGACACCTCCCACTAGAGCAGGTTGCTCCAAGCCCCTGTGTCCAACCTGCCCTTGAACACTGCCAGGGATGGGGCAGCCACAGCTT
>NW_009945736.1:3894-6809 GCF_000696875.1 Nestor notabilis
CGTGGTTGCCCCTTTCAGACTCTGGAGGCTGCTCCGAGGTCTCCAGCAGCTTCTCTTCTCCAGGCTGAACAGCCCCAATGTTCTCAGCTTGGCTCCATACAGGAGCTGCTCCAGTCCCTGATCATTCTTGTGGCCTCCTCTGGACTTGCTCCAACAGCTCCATGTCCTTCTCATGCTGGGGACACCAGTTTTCCCTCTCTGCTGAAGGATGCTCAGGGAAACCAGGAGCTGAGGATGGCGAATTCCTCTAGAGGGAAACCTCCGCCTGCAGCAGCCTGGTGGAAGATGAGCTTTGCTGCATTGAAACGCTGACTCACCCTCCTCCTCCTCCTTCTCCTCCTCCTCCTCTTCCCATAGCCCAGCACACAGCTCTGCCAGCCAAAATAAATAGCTGGTACCTTTCTGCCCTCATTTATGTGTTTGGCAGCACTTCACAGGCGTGTTTTAGCCTCTCAGCATTAAAAAAAGAGAGAAGAAATCTTGCTAAGCAACCCCCTGATGGAAAAGTCTATTGGAAACAGCTTGTTCAATGCAGGGGTTTTCCCCTATGGATTGCAGCCTGAATTCCAGGCTGAAGGCAAACACCCCAGCCCTGCAGGCACAGGGCACTGGCCCCAGCCATCGCAGCCCATCTGCAACAGGGTGGGTTAATCTGCACCATGGAGATAAAGGAAACGTGCTCACGAAGCCAAGGTTTGGGGAGGGCAAGGCTCAAGTCCAGCTAAAATAAGCTGAGGTTAAGAGCTGCACTGAAGCTCGAGTGGAAAATCCCTCCTAGGAGGGCTGGAGCACAGAATTCCAGCCTGGTTTGGGTTGGAAAGGACCTTAAGATCATCCAGTCCCAACCCCTGCCGCAGACAGGGACACCTCACACCGGAGAATACCCCTCACAAGCTGCTTTTGGCACCATCTCCCTGTGGACCAGCACAGAGCCAGGGCTGGGATGGAAAACCAGCAGGATCAGGGTGCTGGAGGCCCCAACAGCAGCTTCAAAGCCTGGCAGGGATCAGGAATTTCCTCCCATCGGATTGGTGTGGAAAGGGTTGGGATAGGCTATGGCAGCCCAGGACATTTTTGGAGAGGGTGGGAAGGAGTCACAGGATAAAAGCAAATGCTGCTTCCAAATAGGAATTCTGGAGGTGAAAGGAGTGGGTTTAGGTGTCTGTGCAGTAACTGCTTTGCTTTCCCCTTGGTCCTCTCCTGCCCATCATCCCAATTACAATGGACACATCCTGCTTTATAGATGTGCCCCCAAAACCACAGGGATAAAGACACAGCAGAAATGGGACCTGGGAAGCGGGAGCCCAGGTAGGTGCATAACTGCCAACCCCAGAACCTGCTTTCCATAGAATCCCAGCCTGGTTTGTGTTGGAAGGGACCTTAAAGCTCCTCCAGCTCCAACCCCTGCCCCGGGCAGGGACACCTTCCACTAGAGCAGGTTGCTCCAAGCCCCTGTGTCCAACCTGCCCTTGAACACTGCCAGGGATGGGGCAGCCACAGCTTCTCTGGGCACCCTGTGCCAGCACCTCAGCACCCTCACAGGGAAGAGCTTCTGCCCAAGAGCTCATCTCAGTCTCCCCTCTGGCAGGTTCAAGCCATTCCCCTTGGCCTGTCCCTCCATCCCTTGTCCAAAGCCCCTCTCCAGGTTTCCTGGAGCCCCTTTAGGCACTGGAGCTGCTCTAAGGTCACCCCTCAAGGAGCCTTCTCTCCTCCAGCTGAACAAACCCAGCTCTCTCAGCCTGTCAAGAGAAGGTTTTTAACCTGCAAACAGCACCAAGGCTGTTATTTTTACAAGGGAAAGCACAATTTCTCCTTTCTCCTACTGCCAAGCCTGAGATGCAGCCTCCCTTTATCATCCCCATTCACTCTGCAGGAAGCAGGAGCTGTGGAGCTCTGATAACACAGGAGGAAACCCTCAAAACAGTTAAACCGATTGTTTTAGCCTCAACTAAACCTGCTGAGCTTCTTCCTCACATACAACCCTGGAGCACACAACCTTAAGAACAACAAACCCCAAAGAGTCTTTGCTTCAGGGCTCCACAGAGCAAACACCATCTTCCTGCTGCTGCCATTCCAGACAGTGTCAAAGCCTGGTGGGTTTAGCAAAGCTGAACCTTTGGAACCTGCTTCCTTGTGCAGTCAGTGAATAAGCAGCTGTAAATAAGTGCTGCTGATGCAGCAGCAAAAACCTGCCCATAAGAGAAGAGAAAAGCTCTTCATAAAGCAGAAGTAAAACCAGAACCTTCCTTCTTTTAGAAAGGGTCTGGTTTTGCAAGAGGTTCAAGACAGGCTGTGCCAGACCTGGCTTAGCTGGAGGCTAATTCCAACCTGAGCTTTGTAAAGCAGCTTTCTAATTACAGAGCTTTTAACTAATGACAAGCTGAGCTCTCAGGCCTTGCAGTGGTGTCTGCTTTTGATGTTCTCTCCATCCATTTGGCTCCGGGTGAAACTTGACCTATCCCATGGGCAAAGAGCGGAGGGAATGCTGCTGGCTCAGCGGGCAGGAGCTGCAGGGCTGAAGGTTCCAGAACCAGGAGAGCAAGAGGGGAAAATCCCTTCTGCAGGTAACCCACAGGCTTAAAACTGCTCCGTTCAGAGGCTGTTCTCCCTTCAAGCAAAGGTTCATCATGGAATCCTGGAATGCCATTGGAAGGGACCTCCAGGATGTTCTGGTCCAACCGTCCCAGGCACAGCATGACCTACACTAGATGTCCCAGCGCCGTGTCCAGCCCAATCTTAACAGTGTCCAACGCTGGGGAGTCACCACTTCCCTGGGGAGATTATTCCAGTGGTTGGTTGATCTCATTGGGAAACATTTTCCTCTTGTGTCCAGTTGGAATCTCCCCAGGAGCAACTTGTGCCCATCACCCCTCGTCTTTCCCTTGGGACTCCTTGTCAAAAGGGAGTCTCCATCT